>NC_066539.1:744794-754794 GCF_024679095.1 Eriocheir sinensis
CATAGAAATACATATTCTTTTATTGATATTTTGTTTATTTATTTTGACGCGAATTTATATTATTTAATGTTTATTTTGCATATATATTTTATACGTATTTACATCATTTCATGTGTATTTTGTAAATATATTTCTATAGAAATCTACGGTATTTTATGTGTATTCGTATATAGATGTTGAAACAAATTTACACTGTTTTATGTGTATTTTCCATATTTTTTCAATACAAATGTATCTTGTGTTATTTGCCTTTTGTATATTAATTTTAATTCAAATTTAATTATTCTATGTGTATTTTTGTATGTATTTTATAAAATATGCTTTATATTATGGGTATTTTGCATCTTTATTTTCATACAAATTTCCATTATTTTATTGATATTCTGTGTAGTTATTTTGATACGATTTTACATTTTTTATGTATTTTGTATATATATTGAATACAAAATGTACGTTACTCTATGTGTATTTGTTTTCATTTCATACAAATTTACATTATTTTATGTATATTTTGTACATGTATTTAATTACAAATTTAACTAATTATATGTGTATTTTGTATTTCTATTTTTATACAAATTGAAATTATTTTTGTATATTTTTGAATATATTTTTATATAAATTTTTGTTATTTTATGTGTATTTTGTATATTTATTTTCCTTCAAATATACGTTCTTTTATCGGAATTTTGTTTATTTATTTTGATACGAATTTATATTATTTGATGTATATTTGGTAATTATATTTTTATACTTATTTACATCATTTTATATGTATTTTCTATGTATATTTTCATAGAAATTTACTCTATTATATGAGTATTCGTATATATATTTTGATTCAAATTCACATTTTTGATGTGTATTTTTCATATCTATTTCAATACAAATTTACTTTATTGTATGTGCATTTTGTATATTTATTTTAATACAAATTTAATTATTTCATATGTATTTTTGTATATATATTTTTATACAAATATGCGTTATTATATGGGTATTTTGCATCTTTATTTTCATACAAATTTACATTATTTTATTGATATTCTGTTTATTTATTTTGATACGATTTTACATTATTCTATGTGTATTTTGTATATATATTTTTATACATAATTAAATTATTTAATGTATATTTTGTATATATATTTTATGCAAATTTACATTATTTTATGTGTATTTGTTTATATATTTTCATACAAATTTACATTATTTTATGTGTATTTTTTATATGTATTTCGATACAAATTTTCCTAATTTTATGTGTATTTTGTATATCTATTTTCATAAAAAATTAAATTATTTTTGTGTGTTTTTGTACTTATTTTTATATAAATTTTAGTTATGTTATGTGTATATTGTATATATATTTTCCTAAAAATATACATTCTTTTATTGGATTTTTTACTTTGATTTTGATACGAATTTATATTAATATAGGTGTATTTTGTATATATTTTTCTACGTATTTTCATCATTTAATATGTATTTTGTATATTTATTTTCATACAAATTACCTTATTTTATTGTGTGTATTCGTATTTATTTTGATACAAATTTAATCCAAATTTACGTTATTTTATGTGTATTTGTTTATATATTTTCATACAAATTTATATTATTTAATGTGTATTTTTACATATTTTTCATTACAAATTTACCTTATTTTATGATTATTTTGTATATTTATTTCATTTAATCTTAAATTATTTTATGTGTATATTTTTATTTGTATTTAAGTAATTTTATGTGTATTTTCTATATATATATATATATATATATATATATATATATATATATATATATATATATATATATATATATATATATATATATATATATATTTTTTTTTTATCCAAAATAACATTATTGTATTGGTGTTTTTTTAATTTAATTCGATACGAATTTAGATTTTTCATAGGTATTTTGTATACATCTTTTATACTCATGTACATTATCTAATGTGTTTTGTATATATGTTTTTATTCAAATTTACTTTATTTTATGTGCATTTTTGTTAGTATATTTTCATAGAAATTTTCGTTATTTTATGAGTATTTTGTATATTTTTTCTCATACAAATTTATATTATTTTATTGGTATTTTCTTCATTTATTTTGATACGAATTACATGATTATATGTGTAGTATATTTTCATAGAAATTTACTCTATTTTATGAGTATTCGTATATATATTTTGATACAAATTTACATTATTGATGTGTATTTTGCATATCTATTTCAATACAAATTTACTTTATTGTATTTGCATTTTGTATATTTATTTTAATACAAATTTAATTATTTTATATGTAATTTTGTATATATATTTTTATAAAAATATGCGTTATTATATGAGTATTTTGCATCTTTATTTTCATACAAATTTACATGTATATATATTATGTATATATATTTTTATACATATTTACATCATTTAATGTATATTTTGTATATATATTTTATCCATATTTACGTTATTTTATGTGTATTTGTTTATATATTTTCATACAAATTTACATTATTTTATGTCTGTTTTATATATGTATCTATTACAATACAAATTTGCCTAATTTTATGTGTATTTTGAATATCTATTTTCAAACAAATTTAAATTATTTTTGTGTATTTTTATATATATTTTTGTACAAATTTTAGTTATTTTATTTGTATTTTGTATATATTATTTCCTACAAATATACATTCTTTGATTGGAATTTTGTTGATTTATTTTGATACGAGTTTATATTACTTTATGTGTATTTTGTATATGTATTTTTCTACGTATTTACATTATTTTATGTGTATTTTGTATATATATTTTCATAAAAATTTACATTATTTTATTGTGTGTATTCGTATATATTTTTATATATTTTTTATACAAATTCATGTTATTTTATGTGTATTTGAATATATATTTTCATATAAATTTGCATTATTTTATGTGTATTTTTACATATATTTCATTACAAATTTATCTTATTTTATGTTTATTTTATATATTCATTTCATGCAATTTTAAATTATTTTATGTGTATATTTTTATTTGTATTTAGGTTATTTTATGTGTATTTTCTATATATATTTTCATCCAAAATTACATTATTTTATTGGTATTTTGTTAATTTAATCCGATACGAATTTAGATTATTTCAAAGGTATTTTGTATACATGTTTTTATACGCATTTACATTATCTAAAGTGTGTTTTGTATATATATTTTTATGCAAATTTACTTTTTTTATGTGCATTTTTGTACATATATTTTTTATAGAAATTTGCGTTATTTTATGTTTTTTTTTTGTATATGTTTTCTCATAAAAATTTACATTATTTTATTGGTGTTTTGTTTATTTATTTTGATACGAATTACATGATTATATGTGTATTTTGTACATATTTTTTTATACGTATTTACATTATTTAAATTATATACAAAATACACATAAAATAATGTAAATACGTAGAAAAATATATATACAAAAAACACGTAAAATAATGTAAACTCGTATCAAAATAAATAAACAAAATTCCACTAAAAGAATGTATATATGTAGGAAAATATATATACAAAATACAAATCAAATAACTAATATTTGTATGAAAATATATACAAAAATACACAAAAATAATTTAAATTTGTTTGAAAATAGATATGCAAAATACATGACTATTTTGTATATATATTTCTATAGAAATCTATGTTATTTTATGTGTATTCGTATATATATTTATATATTGATATAAATTTACATTGCTTTATGTGTATTTTGCATATTTTTTCAACACAAATTTACCTTATTTTGTATACATGTTTTTATACGCATTTACATTATCTAATGTGTGTTTTGTATATATATTTTTATGCAAATTTAGTTTATTGTACGTGCATTTTTGTACATATATTTTTTATAGAAATTTGCGTTATTTTATGTGTATTTTGTATATGTTTTCTCAAACAAATTTACATTAATTTATTGGTATTTTGTTTTTTTTTATTTGGATAGGAATTACATGATTATATGAGTATTTTGTACATATTATTTTATACGTGTTTACATTATTTAATATGTATTTTGTTTATGTGTTGCAATACAAATTTACGTATTATATGTAAGCAATTTATTATTAAATATTTTTCATTATTTATATCTATATATATATATATATATATATATATATATATATATATATATATATATATATATATATATATATATATATATATATATATATATATATATATATATATATATATATATATATATATATATATATATATATATATATATATATATATATACATATATTTTTATTTTGTGTATTTTGTATATAGTTTTATATAAATTTACGTTATTTTATGTATTTTGTATATTTATATTTATACAAATACATTCTTTATTAGTATTTTATTTGTTTACTTTGATACGAGTTTACATTATTTTATCTTTATTTTGTATACATTTTTTTATGCGTATTTACTTCATTTTATGTCTATTTTGTATATATATTTTTATAGAAATCTACGTTATTTTATGTGTATTCGTATATATATTTTGAAACAAATTTACTTTGTTTTATATGTATTTTGCATATATATTTCAATACAAATTTACATTATTGTTTGTGCATTTCGTATATTCATTTTGATACAAATTCAAATATTTTATGTGTGTTTTGGTTTATATATTTTTATAAAAAATGCGCTATTTTATGGGTATTTTGGATCTTAATTTTCACACAACTGTGTATTTATTTTGATACGATTTTACATTATTTTATTTGTGTTTTGAATATATTTTTGTATGCATATTTACATTATTTAATGTGTATTTTGTATATATATTTTTTACAAATTTACGTTATTTTAAGCGTATTTGTTTATATATTTTCATTCAAATTTACATTATTTTATGCATATTTTGTAAATGTAATTCAAAACAAATTTACCTAATTTTATATGTATTTTGTATATTTATTTTCATACAAATTTAAAATATTTTTGTGTATTTTTGTATATAGTTTTATACAAATTTATGTTATTTTCTGTGTATTTTGTATATCTATTTTCATACAAATACACATTCTTTTATTGATATTTTGTTTATTTATTTTGACGCGAATTTACATTATGTAATGTGTATTTTGTATATATATTTTTTTATACGTATTTACATCATTTCATGTTTATTTTGTATATATATATTTCTATAGAAACCTACGTTGATTTATGTGTATTCGTATATAGATTTTGAAACAAATTTACACTGTTTTATGTGTATTTTGCATATTTTTTCAATACCAATTTACCTTATTGTATATGCATTTTGTATATTAATTTTAATACAAATTTAATTATTCTATGTTTATTTTTGTATATGTATTTTTATAAAAATATGCTTTATTTTATGGGTGTTTTGCATTCTTATTTTCATACAAATTTACATTATTTTATTGATATTCTGTGTATTTATTTTGATACGATTTTACATTGTTCTATGTGTATTTTGTATATATTTTATTTTACATATTTACATTATTTAATGTGCATTTTCTATATATATTTTATACAAACATACGTTACTTTATGTCTATTTGTTTATATATTTTCATACAAATTTACATTATTTTATGTGTATTTTGTATATGTAATTCAATACAAATTTACCTAATTTTATGTGGATTTTGTGTATTTATTTTCATACAAATTGAAAATATTTTTGTGTTTTTTTGTATGTATTTTAATACAAATTTTAGTTTTTTTATATATTATTTTGTATATTGATTTTCCTACATATATACATTCTTTTATTGAAATTTAGTTTATTGAAATTGATACGAATTTACCTTATTTTAGGTGTATTTTGTATATATATTTTTATACGTATTTACATCATTTTATGTGTATTTTTCATATATATTTTCATAGAAATTTACGTTATTTTATGTGTTTTCGTATATATATTTTAATACAAATTTTCTTTATTTGATGTGTATTTTGCATATCTATTTCAATACAAATTTACCTTATTGGATGTGCATTTTGTATATTTATTTTAATACAAATTTAATTATTTTATGTGTATTTTTGTATATATATTTTTATACAGATATGCGTTATTTTATTGGTATTTTGCATCTTTATTTTCATAGAAATTTACATTATTTTATTGATATTCTGTTCATTTATTTTGATACGATTTTACATTATTCTATGTGTATTTTGTATATATATTTATATACATATTTCCTTAATTTAATGTGTATTTTGTATATATATTTTATACAAATTTACGTTACGTTATGTTACGTGTATTTGTTGATATATGTTGACACAAATTTACAATATCTTATGGGTATTTTGTATATAGATTTCAAAAGAAATTTACTTAGTTTTATCTGTATTTTGTATATCTATTTTCATACAAATTCAAATTATTTCTGGGTATTTTTTTATATATTTTAATACAAATTCTACTTACGTTATGTGTATTTTGTAAATTTATTTTCATTCAAATATATATTATTTTATTGGTATTTTGTTGATTTATCTTGATAAGAATTTACATTATTTTATATGTACTTTGTATATATATATTTATACATTTTTTAATGTTTATTTTGAATATATATCTTATTACTAATTCATATTATTTTATGTGTATATGTATATATATTTTCATACAAATTTATATTATTTTATGTGTATTTTGTACATATATTTCATTACAAGTTTACCTTATTTTATGTTTATTTTGTATATTTATTTCATTCAATTTTAAATTATTTTATGTATATATTTGTATTTGTATTTAGGTAGTTTTATGTGTATTTTCTATATATATTTTCATCCAAAATTCCATTATTTTATTTGTATTTTGTTAATTTAACTCGATACGAATTTAGATTATTTCATAGGTATTTTGTATACATATTTTTATGCGCATGTACATTATTTAATGTGTGTTTTGTATATATATTTTTATGCAAATTTACTTTATTTTATGGCCATTTTTTTACCTATATTTTTATAGAGATTTGCGTTATTTTATGTGTATTTTGTATATGTTTTCTCATACAAATTTACGTTATTTTATTGGTATTTTGTATATTTATTTTCATACAAATTTAAATTATTTTTGTGTATTTTTGTATATAGTTTTATACAAATTTAGGTTATTTCATGTGTATTTTGTATATCTATTTTCATACAAATATACATTATTTTAATGATATTTTGTTTATTTATTTTTACGCGAATTTACATTATTTAATGTGTATTTTGTATATATATTTTTATACGTATTTACATCATTTCATGTGTATTTTGTATATATATTTCTGTAGAAACCTACGTTATTTTATGTGTATTCGTATATATATTTTGAAACAAATTTACACTGTTTTATGTGTATTTTGCATATTTTTTCAATACAAATTAACCTTATTGTATGTGCATTTTGTATATTAATTTTAATACAAATTTAATTATTCTATGTGTATTTTTGTATATGTATTTTTATTAAAATATGCTTTATTTTATGGGTATTCTGAATCTTTATTTTCATACAAATTTACATTATTTTATTGATATTCTGTGTATTTATTTTGACATATTATTCTATATTTTGTATATATATATATATATATATATATATATATATATATATATATATATATATATATATATATATATATATATATATATATATATATATATATATATATATATATATATATATATATATATATATATATATATATATATATATATATATATATATATATATATATATATATATATATATATATATATATATATATATATATATATATATATATATATATATATTTTATACAAATGTACGTTACTTTATGTGTATTTGTTTTCATTTCATACAAATTTACATTATTTTATGTGAATTTTGAATATGTATTTAAATACAAATTTAACTAATTATCCGAGTATTTTGTATATCTATTTTCATACAAATTGAAATAATTTTTGTGTATTTTTGTATATATTTTTATATAAATTTTCGTTACTTTATGTGTATTTTGTATATTTATTTTCCTACAAATATACGTTCTTTTATCGGAATTTTATTTATTTACTTAGATACGAATCTACATTATTTGAGGTATATTTGGTATATATATTTTTATACTTATTTACATCATTTTATATGTATTTTGTATGTATATTTTCATAGAAATTTATTCTATTTTTTGAGTATTCGTATATATATTTTGATACAAATTTACATTATTGATATGTATTTTGCATATCTATTTTAATACAAATTTCCTTTATTGAAGGTGCATTTTGAATATTTATTTTAATGCAAATTTAATTATTTTATATGTATTTTTGTGTATATACTTTTATACAAATATGCGTTATTGTATGGGTATTTTGCATCTTTATTTTCATACAAATTTACATTATTTTATTGATATTCTGTTTATTTATTTTGATACGATTTAACATTATTTTATGAGTATTTTGTATATATATTTTTATACATATTTAAAATATTTAATGTATATTTTGTATACATATTTTACCCAAATTTACCTAATTTTATGTGTATTTGTTTATATATTTTCATACAAATTTACATTATTTTATGTATATTTTGTATATGTATTTCAATATAAATTTGCCTAACTTTATGTGTATTTTGCATATCAATTTTCAAAAAATTAAGATTATTTTTGTGTATTTTTGTATATATTTTTATACAAATTTTAGTTATTTTATGGGAATTTTGTATATATATTTTCCTACAAATATACATTCTTTTATTGGAATTTTGTTTATTTATTTTGATACTATTTTACATTATTTTTTGAGTATTTTCTATATATTTTTTTCTACGTATTTACATTTTTTATGTTTATTTTGTATATATATTTTCATAAAAATTTACGTTATTTTATTGTGTGTATTCGTATATATTTTGATACAAATTTTAAACAAATTCAAGATATTTTATGTGTATTTGTATATATATTTTTATACAAATTTACATTATTTTATGTGTATTTTGTACATATATTTCATTACAAATTTACCTTATTTTATGTTTATTTTGTATATATATTTCATTCAATTTTAAATTATTTTATGGGTATATTTGTATTTGTATTTAGGTTATTTTATGTGTATTTTCTATATATATTTTCATCCATAATTACATTATTTTATTAGTATTTTGTTAATTTAATTCGATACGAATTTAGATTATTTCATAGGTATTTTGTATACATATTTTTATACGCATTTACATTATTTAATGTGTGTTTTTTATATATTTTTATTCAAATTTACTTTATTTTACGTGCATTTTTGTACATATATTTTTATAGAAATTTGCGTTATTTTATGTGTATTTTGTATATGTTTTCTCATAAAAATTTACATTAATTTATTGGTATTTTCTTTATTTATTTTGATACGAATTACATTATTATATGTGTATTTTGTACATATTTTTTATACGTATTCAAAGTATTTAATGAGTATTTTATTTATATATTTTTTATACAAATTTACGTTATTATGTTTATTTGTATAAATATTTTGATACAAATTTACATTATTTTATGTATTTTGTATATATATTTCAATTCAAATTTAGCTTATTTTATGTGTATTTGTATATCTATTTTCATACAAATTTAATTACTTCTGTGTATTTTTGTATATAGTTTTATACAGATGGACGTTATTTTATGTGTATTTTGTATATTTATATTGATACAAATACTCATTCTTTTATTGGTATTTTGTTTATTTATTTTGATTCGAATTTACATTATTTTATGTGTATTTTGTATACATTTTTTTATTTGTATTTACTTAATTTTATGTGCATTTTGTATATATATTTTTATAAAAATCTACGTTATTTTATGTGTATTCGTATATATATTTAGAAACAAATTTTCATTGTTTTATATATATTTTTGCATATCTCTTTCAATACAAATT
>NC_066539.1:759794-1042294 GCF_024679095.1 Eriocheir sinensis
AAAAATTTACCTTATTTTATTTGTCGTATATATATTTCAATACAAATTTACATTATTTGATGTGTATTTTGCATATCTATTTCAATACAAATTTACCTTATTGTATGTGCATTTTGTATATTTTTTTTAGTACAATTTTAATTATTTTATGTGTATTTTTGTTATGGGTATTTTGCATCTTTATTTTCATAGAAATTTACATTATTTTATTGATATTCTGTTCACCTATTTTGAAACGATTTTACATTATTCTGTGTATTTTGTATATTTTTTTTTCATTTTTCCTTAATTTAATGTGTATTTTGTATATATATTTTATACAAATTTACGTTACGTTACGTTACGCTACGTGTATTTGTTGATATATGTTGACACAAATTTACAATATCTTATGGGTATTTTGTATATATATTTCAAAAGAAATTTCCCTAGTTTTATGTATAAATTCAAATTATTTCTGGGTATTTTTGTACATATTTTTATACAAACTTTACTTATGTTATGTGTATTTTGTAAATTTATTATCATTCAAATATATATTATTTTATTGGTATTTTGTTGATTTATTTTGATACGAATTTACATTATTTTATATATACTTTGTATATATATTTTTATACATTATTTAATGTTTATTTTGAATATATATTTTTATACTAATTCATGTTATTTTATGTGCATTTGTATATATATTTTCATACAGATTTATATTATTTTATGTGTATTTTGTACATATATTTCATTACAAATTTACCTTATTTTATGTTTATTTTGTATATTTATTTCATTCAATTTTAAATTATTTTATGTGTATATTTGTATTTGTATTTAGGTTATTTTATGTGTATTTTCTATATATTTTTTCATGCAAAATTCCATTATTTTATTGGTATTTTGTTAATTTAATTCGATACGAATTTAGATTATTTCATAGGTATTTTGTATAATATTTTTAAACGCATGTAAATTATTTAATGTGTGTTTTGTATATATATTTTTATGCAAATTTACTTTATTTTATGTAAATTTTTGTACATATATTTTTATAGAAATTTTCGTTATTTTATGTGTATTTTGTATATGTTTACTCATACAAATTTACAATATTTTATTGGTATTTTGTTTATTTATTTTGATACGAATTACATTATTATATGTGTATTTTATATAAATTTTTTATACGTATTTACATTATATTTATTATTAGTTTTTTTATATATTTTTATACAAATTTACTTTATTATATGTGTATTTTTATAAATATTTTGATACAAATTTACATTATTTTATGTACTTTGCATATTTATTTCAATTCAAATTTAGCTTATTTTATGTGTATTTTGTATATCTATTTTCATACAAATTTAATTACTTTTGTGTATTTTAGTGTATAGTTTTATACAAATTTACGTTATTTAATGTGTATTTGGTATATTTATATTTATACAAATACACATTCTTTTATTAGTATTTTGTTTATTTATTTTGATATGAATTTACATTATTTTATGAGTATTTTGTATACATTTTTTTATACGTATTTGCTTAATTTCATGTGTATTTTGTATATATATTTTTATAGAAATCTACCTTATTTTATGTGTATTCGTATATATATTTTGAAACAAATTTACATTATTTATATGTATTTTGCATATCTATTTCAATACAGATTTACCTTATTGTATGTGCATTTTGTATATTTATTTTAATACAAATTCAATTATTTTATGTGTATTTTGGTATATATATTTTTATAAAAAAATGCGTTATTATATGTGTATTTTGCATCTTATTTTTCATACAAATTTACATTATTTTATTAACATTCTGTGCATTTATTTTGATACGATTTTACATTATTCTATTTGTGTTTTGTATATATTTTTTTTATACATATTTATACAAATTTACATTATTTTAAGTGTATTTGTTTATATATTTTCATTCAAATTTACATTATTTTAAGTGTATTTTGTATATGTATTTAAACACAAAGTTACCTAATTTTATGAGTATTTTGTATATTTATTTTCATACAAATTTAATTTATTTTTGTGTATTTTTGTATATAGTTTTATACAAATTTAAGTTATTTCATGTGTATTTTGTATATCAATTTTCATACATATACACATTCTTTTATTGATATTTTGTTTATTTATTTTGAAGCGAATTTACATTATTTAATGTGTATTTTGTATATATATTTTTATACATATTTACATCATTTCATGTGTATTTTGTAAATATATTTCTATAGAAATCTACATTATTTTATGTGTATTCGTATATATATTTTGAAAAAAAATTTAGAGTTTAATGTGTATTTTGCATATTTTTTCAATACAAATTTAACTTATTGTATGTGAATTTTGTATATTAATTTTAATACAAATTTAATTATTCTATGTGTATTTTTGTATATGTATTTTTATTAAAATATGCTATATTTTATCGGTATTTTGCATCTTTATTTTCATACAAATTTACATTATTTTATTGATATTCTGTGTATTTATTTTGATTCGATTTTACATTATTCTATGTGTATTTTGTATATATATATATATATATATATATATATATATATATATATATATATGTATATATATATATATATATATATATATATATATATATATATATATATACAAATATACATATATTTTATATATTTTGTATGAAATGTAATTAAATCCAAATTTAACTAATTATATGTGTATTTTGTATATCTATTTTCATACAAATTTAAATTATTTTTGTGTATTTTTGTATATATTTTTGTATAAATTTTCGTTAATTTATGTGTATTTTGTATATTTATTTTCCTACAAATATACGTTCTTTTATCGGAATTTTGTTTATCTATTTTGATAGGAATTTACATTATTTAAGGTATATTTGGTATATATATTTTTATACTTATTTACATCATTTTATATGTATTTTGAATGTATATTTTCATAGAAATTTACTCCACTTTATGAGTATTCGTATATATATTTTGATACAAATTTACATTATTGATGTGTATTTTGCATATCTATTTTAATACAAATTTACTTTATTGTATGTCCATTTTGTTTATTTATTTTAATACAAATTTAATTATTTTATATGTATTTTTGTATAAATATTTATATACAAATATGCGTTATTATATGGGTATTTTGCATCTTTATTTTCATACAAATTTACATTATTTTATTGATATTCTGTTTATTTGTTTTGATACGATTTAACATTATTCCATTAGTATTTTGTATATATATTTTTATACATTTTTAAAATATTTAATGTATATTTTGTATTTATATTTTATCTAAATTTACGTTATTTTATGTGTATTTGTTTATACATTTTCATACAAATTAACATTATTTCATTTGTATTTTGTATATATATTTTCATACAAATATACTTTCTTTTCTTGGAATTTTGTTTATTTATTTTGATACAAATTTATATTATTTTATGATTATTTTGTATATATATTTTTCTACGTATTTACATTTTTTTATGTGCATTTTGTATATATATTTTCATAAAAATTTACTCTGTTTTATTGTGTGTATTCGTATATATTTTGATATAAATTTTATATAAATTTATGTTATTTTATGTGTATTTGAATATATATTTTCAAACAAATTTACATTATTTTATATGTACTTTTACATATATTTCATTTTAAATTTACCCTATTTTTTGTTTATATTGTATATTTATTTTATTCAATTTTAAATTATTCATTGTGTATATTTGTATTTGTATTTAAGTTATTTTATATGTATTTTCTATATATATTTTCATCCAAAATTACATTATTTTATTGGTATTTTGTTAATTTAATTCGATACGAATTTAGATTATTTCATACGTATTTTGTATACATATTTTTATACGTATATACATTATCTAATGTGTGTTTTGTATATATATTTTTATGCAGATTTACTTTATTTTATGTGCATTTTTGTACATATATTTTTATTGAAATTTGCGTTATTTTATGTGTATTTTGTATATGTTTTCTCATACAAATTTACATTATTTTATTGGTATTTTGTTTATTTATTTTGATACGAATTACATGATTATTTGTGTATTTTGTACATATTTTTTTATACGTATTTACATTATTTAATGTGTATTTTGTATATATATTTTTATATAAATTTACGTTATTATATGTGTATTTGTATAAATATTTTGAAACAAATTTACATTATTTTATGTATTTTGTATATATATTTCAATTCAAATTTAGCTTATTTTAAGTGTATTTTGTATATCTATTTTCATACAAATTTAATTATTTTTGTGTATTTTTGTATATAGTTTTATATAAATTTACGTTATTTTATGTGTATTTTGTAAATTTATATTTATACAAATACACATTCTTTTGTTAGTATTTTCTTTATTTATTTTGATGCGAATTTACATTATTTTATGTGTATTTTGTATGCGTTTTTATACATATTTACTTCATTTTACGTGTATTTTGTATATATATTTTTATAGATATCTACGTTATTTTATGTGTATTTGTATATATATTTTGAAACAAATTTACATTGTTTATATGTATTTTGCATATCTATTTCAATGCAAATTTACCTTCTTGTATGTGCATTTTGTATATTTATTTTAATACAAATTCAAATATATTATGTGTTTTTTTGGTATATATATTTTTATAAAAAAAAGCGTTATTTTATGGGTATTTTGCATCTTAATTTTCATACAAATTTACATTATTTTATTAATATTCTGTGTATTTATTTTGATACGATTTTACATTCTTCTATATATGTTTTGTATATATTTTATTTATACATATTTACATTATTTAATGTGTATTTGGAATATATATTTTATACAAATTTACGTTATTTTAAGTGTATTTGTTTATATATTTTCATTCCATTTTACATCATTTTATGTGTATTTTTTATATGTATTTCAATACAAATTTACCTAATTTTATGTGTATTTTGTATATATATTTTCGTAAAAATTTAAAATATTTTTGTATATTTTTTTATATAGTTTTATACAAATTTAGGTAATTTTATGAGTATTTTGTATATCTATTTTCATAAAAATACACATTCTTTTATTTATATTTTGTTTATTTATTTTGACGCGAATTTACATTATTTAATGTGTGTTTTGTATATATATTTTTATACGTATTTACATCATTTCATGTGTATTTTGTATATATATTTCTATAGAAATCTACGTTATTTTATATGTATTCGTATATAGATTTTTAAACAAATTTACACTGTTTTAAGTGTAATTTGCATATTTTTTCAATACAAATTTACCTTATTGTATATGCATTTTGTATATTAATTTTAATACAAATTTAATCATTCTATGTGTATTTTTGTATATCTATTTTTTATAAAAATATGCTTTATTTTATGGGTATTTTGCATCTTTATTTTCATAAAAATTTACATTATTTTATTGATATTCTGTGTATTTATTTTGATACAATTTTACATTATTCTTAGTGTATTTTGTTAATATATTTAGTACAGATGTACGTTACTTTATGTGTGTTTGTTTTCATTTCATACAAATTTACATTATTTTATGTGTATGTATTTTTTATATATATTTTTATAGAAATTTACGTTTTTTTATGTGTATTTTGTATATTTATTTTCCTACAAATATTCGTTCTTTTATCTGAATTTTGTTTCTTTATTTTGATACGAATTTACATTATTTGAAGTATATTTAGTATATATATTTTTATACTTATTTACATCATTTTATATGTATTTTGTATGTATATTTTCATAGAAATTTACTCTATTTTATGAGTATTCGTATATATATTTTGATACAAATTTACATTATTGATGTGTATTTTGCATATCTATTTCAATATAAATTTACTTTATTGTATGTGCATTTTGCATATTTATTTTAATACAATTTTAATTATTTTATATGTATTTTTGTATTTATATTTATATACAAATATGCGTTATTATATGGGTATTTTGCATTTTTCTTTTCATACAAATTTTAATTATTTTATTGATATTCTGTTTATTTATTTTGATACGATTTAACATTATTCTATGTGTATTTTGTATATACAAATTTACATTATTTTATTAATATTCTGTGTATTTATTTTGATACTATTTTACATAATTCTATTTGTGTTTTGTATATATTTTTTTATACATATTTACATTATTTAATGTGTATTTTCTATATATATGTATATTAATATATATATATATATATATATATATATATATATATATATATATATATATATATATATATATATATATATATATATATATATATGTGTATTTTGTATATATTTTTATACAAAATTTATTTTTATGTGTATTTTGTATATCTATTTTCATACAAATACATTCTTTATTATTTTGTGTATATTTATATTTTTACACGAATTTACATCATTTTATGTATTTTGTATATATATTTTAATACCTATTTACATCATTTCATGTGTATTTTTTGTTTATATTTCTATAGAAATCTACGTTATTTATATGTGTATTCGTATATATATATATATATATATATATATATATATATATATATATATATATATATATATATATATATATATATATATATATATATATATATATATATATATATATATATATATACAAATTTACCTTATTGTATTTTGTATATATATTTTAACACAAATCTAATTATTCTATGTATATTTTTGTATATGTATTTTTATAAAATATGCTTTATTTATAAAATTATTTTATATTTTGTATATCTATTTTCATACAAATTTAATTATATTGTATTTATATATATATATATATATATATATATATATATATATATATATATATATATATATATATATATATATATATATATATATATATATATATATATATATATATACAAAATACACATAGAATAATGTAAAATAGTATCAAAATAAATACACAGAATATCAATAAAATAATGTAAAATTGTATGAAAATAAAGATGCAAAATACCCATAAAAAAGCATATTTTTATAAAAATATATATACAAAAATACACATCAAATAATTAAATTTATATTAAAATAAATATACAAAATACACATACAATATGGTAAATTTGTATTGAAATAGATATGCAAAACACACATCAAACAATGTAAATTTGTTGCAAAAATATATATACGAATAAACATAAAAAAACGTAAATTTCTATAAAAATATATATAAAAAATACACATAAAATTATGTAAATACGTATAAAAATAAATATAAAAAATACAAATAAAATAATGTAAATTCGTACCTAAAAAAATAAACAAAATACCAATACAAGAATGTGAATTTGTATTAAAATAAATATACAAAATACTCATAAAATAGCGTAAATTTGTATAAAACTACATACAAAAATACACAAAAGTAGTTTAAATTTGTATGGAAATAGATATACAAAATATATATAAAATAAACTAAATTTGTATTGAAATATATATAAAAAATACATAAAATCATGTATATTTGTATCAAAATAATTAAACAAATACGCATAAAATAACGTAAATTTGTTTTCAAATATATAAACAAAAGACACATTAAATAATGAAAATACGTATACAAAACATATACAAAATACACATATAATAATGTAAATTCGTATCAAAATACGTAAACAAAATACCAATTAAAAAAAGTAAATTTGTATGAAAAAATATATACAAAATACACATAAAATAACGCAAATTTCTATAAAAGTATATGTACAAATATGCACATAAAATAATTTAAATTTGTATGAAAATAAATAAACAAAATACACATAAATAAGTCAAATTTGTAGTAAAAAAAAAGTACAAAATACATTTAAAATAATGTAAATTTGTATAAAAACAACAACACAAATGCACATAAAATGAAATAAAATTGTATAAAAAATATATATACTAAACACACATTAAATAATGTAAATGCGTGTAAAAATATGTATAGAAAATACACATGAAATAATCTAAATTCGTCTCGAAATAAATGAAGAAAATACCGATAAAATAATGTAATTTTGAATGAAAATATATATAGAAAATACACAAAAAATAACGTAAATTCAAATAAATATATACACATAAAATAATTTGAATTTGAATGAAAATAAATATAAAAATAAACATAAAATAAGGCAAATTTGTAATGAAATATATATATAAAATACACATAAAATAATGTAGATCTGTTTCAAAATATATATACGAATACAAATAAAATACCGTAGATTTCTATAGAAATATATATTCAAAATACACATTAAATAATGTAAATTCGTGTCAAAATAAATAAACAAAATATCAATAAAAGAATGTTTATTTGTATGAAAATACATTTACAAAATACACATAAAATAACGTAAATTTGTATAAAACTATATGCAAAAATACACAAAAATAATTTAAATTTGTATGAAATTAAATATACAAAATACACATAAAATTAGGTAAATTTGTATTCAAATACATATACAAAATACACATTAAATAATGTAAATTTGAATGAAAATATATAAACAAATACACTTATATTAACGTAAATTTGTATAAAATATATATATACAAAATACTCATTAAATAATGCAAATATGTAATGAAAAAATATATACAAAACACAAATAGAATAATGTAAAATCGTATCAAAATAAATACACAGAATATTAATAAAATAATGTAAATTTGTATGAAAATAAAGATGCAAAATACCCATAAAATAGTGCATGTTTTATAAAGATATGTATACCAAAATACACATAAAATATTTTAATTTGTATTACAATAAAGATACAAAATGCACATACAATAAGGTAAATTTGTATTGTAATAGATATGCAAAGTACATATAAAACAATGTAAATTTGTTTCAAAATATATATACGAATACCCATAAAATAACGTAGATTTCTATAAAAAAATATATACAAAATACACATCAAATGAAGTAAATACGTATCAAAAAATGTATACAAAATACACATAAAATAATGTAAATTCCTATCAAAATAAATAAACAAAATACCAATAAAAGAATGTGTATTTGTATAAATATAAATATACAAAATACACATAATATAACGTAAACTTGTATAAAACTATATACAAAAATACACAGAAGTAATTAAATTTGTATGAAAATAGATATACAAAATACAGATAGAATAAGCTAAATTTGAATTGCAATGTATATACAAAATGCATAAAATAATGTAAATTTGTATCAAAATATTTATACAAATACTTATTATAAAGTAAATTTGTTTAAAAATATATAAAAAAAATACACATTAAGTAATGTAAATACGTATAAAAAATATGTACAAAATACACATATAATCATGTAATTCGTAAAAAAATAAATAAACAAAATACCAATAAAATAATGTAAATCTATATGAGAAAACATATACAAATACACATAAAATAACGCAAATTTCTATAAAAATATATGTACAAAAATGCACATAAAATAAAGTTAATTTGCATGAAAATATATATACAAAACACACATTAAATAATGTAAATGCGTACATAAAATAACCTAAATTTGTATAAAACTATATACAAAAATACACAGAAATAATTTAAATTTGTATGAAAAGAAATATTTAAAATACACATAAAATTAGGTAAATTTGTATAGAAATACATATACAAAATACACATAAAATAATTAAAATTTGAATAAAAAAATTTCAACAAATACACATAAAATAACGTAAATTTGTATAAAATATATATACAAAATACATATTAAATAATGTATATATGTATACAAAAATATATACAAAACACAAATAGAATAATGTAAAATCGTATCAAAATAAATACACAGAATATTAATAAAATAATGTAAGTTTGTATGAAAATTAAGATGCAAAATACTCATAAAATAACGCCTTTTTTATGAAAACATATATACTAAAACACACATAAAATATTTGAATTTTTATTAAAATAAATATAAAAAAATACACATACAATAAGGTAAATTTGTATTGAAATAGATATGCAAAATACATATAAAACAAAGTAAATTTGTTTCAAAATATATATACGAATACACAAAAAATAACGTAGATTTCAATAAAAATATATATACAAAATACACATAAAATGAAGTAAATACGTATAAAAAAAATGTATACAAAATACACATAAAATAATGTAAATTCTTATCAAAATAAATAAACAAAATACTAATAAAAGAATGTGTATTTGTATAAATATAAATATACAAAATACACATAAAATAACGTAAATTTAATAAAACTATATACAAAAATATACAAAAGTAATTAAATTGGTATGAAAATAAATATACAAAAAACACATAAAATAAGCTAAATTTGAATTGAAATATATATACAATATACATAAAATAATGTATATTTGTATCAAAATATTTATACAAATACACATGTAATAACGTAAATTTACATAAAATATATAAACAAAATACACATTAAATAATGTAAATACGTATAAAAAAATATGCACAAAATATACAAATAATGATGCAATTCGTATCAAAATAAATAAACAAAAAACCAATAAAATAATGTAAATTTGTATGAGAAAACATAAACAAAATACACATAAAATATCGCAAATTTCAATAAAAATATATGTACAAAAATGCACATAAAATAAAGTAAATTTGCATAAAAATAAATATACAAAACACACATTAAATAATGTAAATGCGTATAAAAATATGTATACAAAATACCTATGAAATAATCTAAATTCGTATCGAATTAAATTAACAAAATACCAATAAAATAATGTAATTTTGGATGAAAATATATAGAAAATACACATAAAATAACCTAAATAAAAATACAAGTATACACATAAAATAATTTAAAATTGAATGAAATAAATATACAAAATAAACATAAAATAAGGTAAATTTGTAATGAAATATATTTAAACATGCACATAATATAATGTAAATTTGTATGAAAATATATATACAAATACACATAAAATAACATGAATTTGTATAAAATTTGTATCAAATTAAATACGAATACACACAATAAAATAACGTAAATTTTTATGAAAATATATATACAAAATACACATAAAATAATGTAAATACGTAGAAAAATATATATGAAAAATACAATACAATATTGTAAATTCGTATGAAAAATAAATAAACAAAATTCCAATAAAAGAATGTATATTTTTAGGAAAATATATATACAAAATACAAATAAAATAACTAAAATTTGTATAAAAATATATACAAAAATCCACAAAAATAATTTAAATTTGTTTGCAAATAGATATACAAAATACATATAAAATAATGCAAATTTGTATTGAAATACATATACAAAATACACATAAAATAATGTAGATTTGTATGAAATTATATAAACAAATACACATCAAATAACGTAAATTTAGATAAAATATATATACAAAATACACATAAAATAATGTAAAATCGTATCAAAATAAATAAAAAGAATATCAATAAAATAATGTAAATTTATATGAAAATAAAGATGCAAAATACCCATATAATAACGCATATTTGTATAAAAATATATATACAAAAATACATATAAAATAATTAAATTTGTATTAAAATAAATATACAAAATGCAAATACAATAAAGTAAATTTGTATTGAAATAGATATGCAAAATACATATCAATAATGTAAATTTGTGTCAAAATATATAGACGAATACTCATAAAATAAAGTAAATTTCTATGAAAATACACTTACAAAATACATATAAAATGATGTAAATAAGTATAAAAATATATATACCAAATAAACCTCAAATAATGTAAATTCGTATCAAAATAAATAAACAAAATTCCGATAATAGAACGTATATTTGTAGGAAAATAAATATACAAAATACACATAAAATAAAGAAAACTTATATAAAAATACATACAAAAATACAGAAAAATAATTTCAATTTGTATAAAAATAGATATACAAAATACACATATAATTAGTTAAATCTATATTTAAATACATGTACAAGATACACATAAAATAATTTAAATTTGTATGAAATGAAAACAAATACACATAAAGTAACGTACATTTTTATAAAATATATATACAAAATATACAAAATAAAATATAAAATCGAATCAAAATAAATACACAGAATATCAATAAAATAATGTAAATTTGTATGAAAATAAAGATGCAAAATACCCATAAAATAAAGCAAATTTTTATAAAAATACATTTACAGAAATACACAATGAATAATAAAATTTTTATTAAAATTAATATACAAAATGCACACACAATAAGGTAAATTTATTAAAATATATACGAATACACATAAAACAATATATATATATATATATATATATATATATATATATATATATATATATATATATATATATATATATATATATATATATATATATATATATATATATATATATATATATATATATATATATATATATATATATATATATATATATATATATATATATATATATATATATATATATATATATATATATATATATATATATATATATATATATATATATATATATATATATATATATATATATATACACACAAAATACACATGAAATGATGTAATAACGTATGAAAATATATATACAAAATACACATTAAGTAAGTAGTAAGTTTATTTATTTTCATACAAATTTAAATTATTTTATGTGCATTTTTGTACATATATTTTTATAGAAATTTGCGTTATTTTATGTGTATTTTGTATATATTTTTACATACAAATTTACATTTTTTTATTGGTATTTTGATTATGTATTTTGATACGAATTATGTATTTTGTATATATTTTGTATACGTATTTTCATTATTTAATGTGTATTTTGTTTATATATTTTAAAACAAATTTACGTTATTTTATGCGTATTTGTTTAAATATTTTGATACAAATTTACATTATTTTATGTAATTTGTATATATATTTCAATACAAATTTAGTTTATTTTATGTATATTTTGTATATCTATTTTCATACAAATTTAAATTACTTTTGTGTATTTTTGTATATAGTTTTATACAAATTTACGTTATTTTATGTGTATTTTGTTTATTTATTATCATACAAATTCACATTCTTCTATTGGTATTTTGTTTATTTATTTTGGTACGAATTTACATTATTTTATGTGTATTTTGTATATATATTTTTATACGTATTTACATCATTTTATGTGTATTTTTTATATATATTTTTATAGAAATTTACGTTTTTTTATGTGTATTCGTATATATATTTTGAAACAAATTTACATTGTTTTATGTGTGTTTTGCATATCTATTTCAATACAAATTTACCATATTGTATGTGCATTTTGTATATTTATTTTAATACAAATTTAATTATTTGATGTATGTTTTTGTATACATATTTTTATAAAAAAAAAAGCTTTTTTTATGGGTATTTTGCATCTTTATTTTCATACAAATTTACATTATTTTATTGATATTCTGTGTATTTATTTTGATACGATTTTACATTATTCTATGTGTATTTTGTATATATTTTATTTTACATATTTACATTATTTAATGTGCATTTTCTATATATATTTTATACAAATATATGTTGTAAAAATTTATGAAAATAAAGATGCAAAATACTCATAAAATAACTCATTTTCAAAAAAATTTATATATACAAAAATACACAAATAATAATTGAATTTGTATCAAAATAAATATACAAAATACACATACAATAAGGTAAATTTGTATTAAAATAGAGATGCTAAATACACATAAAATAATGTAAATTTGTATTAAAATATATACGAATACACACAATAAATTAACAAATTTTTATGAAAATATATATACAAAATACACATAAAATAATGTTAATACGTAGAAAAATATATATACAAAATACACATAAAATAATGTAAATTCGTATCAAAATGAATAAACAAAATTCCAATAAAAGAATGTATATTTGTAGGAAAATATATATACAAAATACAAATAAAATAACTAAAGTTTGTATAAAAATATATACAAAAATACACAAAAATAATTTTAATTTGTTTGAAAATAGATATGCAAAATACACATAAAATTAGGCAAATTTGTATTGAAATACATATACAAAATACACATTAAATAATGTAAAATTGTATGAAAATATATAAACAAATACACATAAAATAACGTAAATTTGCATAAAATATATATACAAAATATACATTAAATAATGTAAATATGTATAAAAATATATATACAAAATACACATAGAATAATATAAAATCGTTTCAAAATAAATAAACAGAATATCAATAAAATAATGTAAATTTGTATGAAAATAAAGATGCAAAATACCCATATAATAACGCATATTTGTATAAAAATATACATACAAAAAAACACATAAGATAATTAAATTTGTATTAAAATAAATATACAAAATGCACATACAATAAACTAATTTTGTATTGAAATAGATATACAAAATACACATAAAATAATGTAAATTCGTATCAAAATAAATAAACAAAATACCAATAAAAGAATGTGCATTTGTATAAATATAAAAATACAAAATACACATTAAATAACGTAAATTTGTATAAAACTATACACAAAAATACACAAAAGTAATTAAATTTGTATGAAAATAGATATACAAAATTCACATAAAATAAGCTAAATTTGAATTGAAATATATATACAAGGTACATAAAATAATGTAAATTTGAATCAAAATATTTATAAAAATACACATATAATAAAGTAAATTTGTATAAAAATATATAAAGAAAATACTCATTAAATAATGTAAATACGTATAAAAAATAAGTACAAAATACATATATAATCATGTAATTCGTATAAAAATAAATAATCAAAATACCAATAAATTAATGTAAATTTGTATGAGAAAACATATACAAAATACACATAAAATAACGCAAATTTCTATAAAAATATATGTACAAAAATGCACATAAAATAAAGTAAATCTGCATAAAAATATATATACAAAACACACATTAAATAATGAACATGCGTATAAAAATATGTATACAAAATACCTATGAAATAATCTAAATTCGTATCGAATTAAATTAACAAAATACCAATAAAATAATGGAGTTTTGGATAAAAATATATATCGAAAATACACATAAAATAACCTAAATACAAATACAAATATACACATAAAATAATTTAAAATTGAATGAAATAAATATACAAAATAAACATAAAATTAGGTAAATTTGTAATGAAATATATGTACAAAATACACATAAAATAATATAAATCTGTATGAAAATAAATATACAAATACACATAATAACGCATATATGTTGAAAAATATATATATACAAAAATACACATAAAATAATTAAATTTGTATTAAAATATATATACAAAAGACACATACAATAAAGACAAATATAGGTTCTTTTATCGGAATTTTGTTTATTTATTTTGATACGAATTTACATTATTTTAGGTGTATTTGGTATATATATTTTTATACTTATGTACATCATTTTATATATATTTTGTATGTATATTTTCATAGAAATTTACTCTATTTTATGTGTATTCGTATATATATTTTTATACAAATTTACATTATTTATGTGTATTTTGCATATCTATTTCAATTCAAATTTACTTTTTTTGTATGTGCATTTTGTATATTTATTTTAATACTAATTAAATTATTTTATGTGTATTTTTGTATATGTATTTTTATGCAAATATGCGTTATTATATGGGTATTTTGCATCTTTATTTTCATACAAATTTTATTGATATTCTGTTTATTTATTTTGATACGATTTAACATTATTCTGTATGTATTTTGTATATATTTTTTTATTCATATTTCCATTATTTAATGTTTATTTTGTATATATATTTTATCCATATTTACGTTATTTTATGTTTATTTGTTTATATATTTTCATACAAATTTATATTATTTTATGTGTATTTTGTATATGTATTTCAATACAAATTTGCCTAATTTTATGTGCATTTTGCATATCTATTTTCAAACAAATTTAAATTATTTTTGTGTATTTTTGTATATATTTTTATACAAATTTTAGTTATTTTATTTGTATTTTGTATATATATATTTTCCTACAAATATACATTCTTTTATTGGAATTTTGTTTGTTTATTTTGATACGAATTTACATTATTTAATGTGTATTTTGTATATATATTTTTCTTCGTATTTAAATTATTTTATGTGTATTTTGTATATACATTTTCATAAAATTTTACGTTATTTTATTGTGTGTATTCGTATATATTTTGATACAAATTTTATACAAATTCATGTTATTTTATGTGTATTTGAATATATATTTTCATATAAATATTCATTATTTTATGTGTATTTTTACATATATTTCATTACAAGTTTACCTTATTTTATGTTTATTTTATATATTCATTTCATGCAATTTTAAATTATTTTATGTGTATATTTGTATTTTAATTTACGTTATTTTATGTGTATTTTCTATATATATTTTCATCCAAAATTACATTATTTTATTGGTATTTTGTTAATTTAATTTGATTCGAATTTAGATTATTTCAAAGGTATTTTGTATACATGTTTTTATTCGCATTTACATTATTTAATGTGTGTTATGTATATATATTTTTATTTATTTAAAGAAATTAGCGTTATTTTATGTGTATTTTGTATATGTTTTCTCATACAAATTTACATTATTTTATTGGTATTTTGTTTATTTATTTTGATACGAATTACATGATTATATGTGTATTTTGTACATATTTTTTTATACTTATTTACATTATTTAATGTGTATTTTGTTTATGTGTTTTTATACAAATTTACGTTATTATATGTGTATTTGTATAAATATTTTGATACAAATTTACATTATTTGATGTATTTTGTATATATATATATATATATATATATATATATATATATATATATATATATATATATATATATATATATTTCAATTCAAATTTAGGTTATTTTATGTGTTTTTTGTATACCTATTTTCATACAAATTTAACTACTTTTGTGTATTTTTGTACATAGTTTTATATAAATTTACGTTATTATATGTGTATTTTGTATATTTATATTTATACAA
Organism: Eriocheir sinensis; assembly: GCF_024679095.1. NCBI lineage: Eukaryota > Metazoa > Arthropoda > Malacostraca > Decapoda > Varunidae > Eriocheir > Eriocheir sinensis. Next base: position 777,010 of record NC_066539.1, read on the forward strand.
ATACACATTCTTTTATTGGTATTTTGTTTATTTATTTTGATACGAATTTACATTATTTTATGTGTATTTTGTATACATTTTTTTAAACGTATTTACTTCATTTTATGTGTATTTTGTATATATATTTTCATAGAAATCTACGTTATTTTATGTGTATTCGTATATATATTTTGAAACAAATTTACATTGTTTTATATGTATTTTGCATATCTATTTCAACACAAATTTATCTTATTGTATGTGCATTTTGTATATTTATTTTAATACAAATTAGATATATATTTTTATACAAATAAGCGTTATTTTATGGGTATTTTGCATCTTTATTTTCATAGAAATTTACGTTATTTTATTGATATTCTGTTCATTTATTTTCATACGATTTTACATTATTCTATGTGTATTTTGTATATATTTTTTTACACATTTTTTCTTAATATAATGTGTATTTTGTAAATATATTTTATACAAATTTACGTTACGATACGTTACGTTACGTTACGTGTATTTGTTGGTATATGTTGACATAAAATTTACAATATCTTATGGGTATTTTGTATATAAATTTCAAAAGAAATTTACCTAGTTTTATGTGTATTTTGCATATCTATTTTCATAAAAATTCAAATTATTTCTGGGTATTTTTGTATATATTTTAATACAAATTTTACTTATGTTATGTATATTTTGTAAATGTATTTTCATTCAGATATATATTATTTTATTGGTATTTTGTTGATTTATTTTGATACGAATTTACATTATTTTATATATACTTTGTATATATATTTTTATTCATTATTTAATGTTTATTTTGAATATATATTTTTATACAAATTCATGTTATTTTATGTGTATTTGTATATATATTTTCATACAAATTGACATTATTTTATGTGTATTTTGTACATATATTTCATTACAAATTTACCTTATTTTATGTTTATTTTGTATATTTATTTCATTCAATTTTAAATTATTTTATGTGTATATTTGTATTTGTATTTAGGTTATTTTATGTGTATTTTCTATATATATTTTCATCCAAAATTCCATTATTTTATTGGTACTTTGTTAATCTAATTCGATACGAATTTAGATTATTTCATAGGTATTTTGTATTCATATTTTTATACGCATTTACATTATTTAATGTGTGTTTTGTATATATATTTTTATGCAAATCTACGTTATTATATGTGTATTTGTATAAATATTTTGATACAAATTTACATTATCTTATGTATTTTGTATATACATTTCAATTCAAATTTAACTTATTTTATGTGTATTTTGTATGAAAATAAAGAAGCAAAATACCCATAAAATAAAACATATTTTTATAAAAATACATATACAAAAATACACATAGAATATTTGAATTTGTATTAAAATTAATATATAAAATGCACATACGATAAGGTAAATTTATATTGAAAAAATATGCAAAATACACATAAAACAATGAAAATTTGTTTCAAAATATATATACGAATACACATAAAATAACGTAGATTTCTATAGAAATATATATAAAAAATACACATGAGATGACGTAAATATGTATAAAAATATATATACAAAATACACATTAAATTACGTAAATTCGTGTCAAAATAAATAAACAAAATATCAATAAAAGAATGTGTATTTGTATGAAAATAGATATACAAAATACACATAAAATAACCTAAATTTGTATAAAACTATATACAAATATACACAAAAAAATAATTTAAATTTGTATGAAAATAAATATAGGAAATACACAAAAAATTAAGCAAATTTGTATTGAAATACATATACAAAATACACATAAAATAATGTAAATATGTATGAAAATATATAAACAAATACACATATAATAACGTAAATTTCCATAAAATATATATACAAAATATACATTAAATAATGTAAATATGTATAAAAATATATATACAAAATACATATAGAATAATGTAAAATAAAGTAAATTTGTATATGAAAATAAAGATGCAAAATACCGATAAAATAAAGCATATTTTAATAAAAATACTTATACAAAAATACACATAGAATAATTAAATTTGTATTAAAATTAATATACAAAATGCACATACAATAAGGTAAATTTGTATTAAAAAATATGCAAAATACTCATAAAACTGTAAATTTGTTTCAAATATATATACGAATACACATAAAATAACGTAGATTTCTATAGAAATATATATACAAAATACACATGAAATGATGTAAATACGTATAAAAATATATATACAAAATACACATTAAATAATGTAAACTCGCTTCAAAATTAATAAACAAAATATTAATAAAAGAATGTGTATTTGTATGAAAATAGAAATACAAAATACACATGAAATTACCTAAATTTGTATAAAACTATATACAAAAATACACAAAAATAATTTAAATTTGTATGAAAATAAATATACAAAATACACATAAAATTAGGTAAATTTATATTTAAATACATATACAAAATACACTTAAAATAATGTAAATTTGAATGAAAATCTATAAACAAATACACTTAAAATAATATAAATTTGTATAAAATATATATACAAAATACACATTATATAATGTAAATATGTATAAAAAAATATATACAAAACACAAATAGAATAATGTAAAATCGTATCAAAATAAATACACAGAATATCAATAAAATAATGTAAATTTGTATGAAAATTAAGATGCAAAATACCCATAAAATAACACATTTTTTATAAAAAATATATATACCGAAACACACATAAAATATTTGAATTTGGCTTAAAATAAATAAACAAAATGAACATACAATAAGGTAAATTTATATTGAAATAGATATGTAAAATACATATAAAACAATGTAAATTTGCTTCAAAATATATATACGAATACACATAAAATAACGTAGATTTCTATAAAAATATATATACAAAATACACATAAAATTAAGTAAATACGTATAAAAAAATGTATACAAAATTCACATAAAATAATGCAAATTCGTATAAAAATAAATAAACAAAATACCAATAAAAGAATGTGTATTTATATAAATATAAATATACAAAATACACATAAAATAACGTAAATTTATATAAAACTATATACAAAAATACACAAAAGTAATTAAATTTGTATGAAAATATATATACATAATACACATAAAATAAGCTAAATTTGAATTGAATTATATATACAAGATACATAAAATGATGTAAATTTGTATCAAAATATTCATACAAATACACATATAATAACGTAAATTTCTTTAAAAATATATAAACAAAATACACATTAAATAATGTAAATACATATAAAAGAATATGTACAAAATACACATATAATCATATAATTCGTATGAAAATAAATAAACAAAATACCAATAAAATAAAGTAAATTTGTGTGAGAAAACATATACAAAATACACATAAAATAACGCAAATTTCTATAAAAATATATGAACAAAAATGCACATAAAATAAAGTAAATTTGCATAAAATATATATACAAAACACACATTAGATAATGTAAATGAGTATAAAAATATGTATACAAAATACCTATGAAACAATCTAAATTCGAATCGAATTAAATTAAGAAAAAACCAATAAAATAATGTAATTTTGGATGAAAATATATATAGAAAATACACATAAAATAACCTAAATCCATATACAAATATGCACATAAAATAATTTAAAATTGAATGAAATAAATATACAAAATAAACATAAAATAAGGAAAATTTATAATGAAATATAAGTAAAAAATACGCATAAAATAATGTAAATTTGTATGAAAATATATATATAAATACACATAAAATAACATGAATTTGTGAAAAAATATATATTCAAAATAAACATTAAATAATGTAAATACGTATAGAAATATATATATATATATATATATATATATATATATATATATATATATATATATATATATATATATATATATATATATATATATATATATATATATATATATATATATAAAAATTAAATATAAAATAAATCAAAATAGTTTAAAAAAAATAAACAAAATACCAATAAATAATATATATTTGAATGAAAATAAATTTACAAAATACACAAGATAACGAAAATTTGTATTAAAATATATAAAAAAATACCCAGAAATATTTTGAATTTGTATGAAAATAGGTATACAAAATACACATGAAAATAATTTAAAATTGAATGAAATAAATATACAAAATAAACATAAAATAAGGAAAATTTGTAATGAAATATATGTACAAAATACACATAAAATAATGTAAATTTGTATGAAAATATATATACAAATAAACATAAAATAACATGAATTTGTGTAAAAATATATATTCAAAATAAACATTAAATAATGTAAATACGTATAGAAATATATATATATATACAAAATACCCATAAAATATGTCAAAATATATATATACAAAATACCCATAAAATATTATAAATTTGTGTCAAAATATATCAACAAATACACATAAAATAACATAAATTTGTATAAATTATATAAACAAAATACACATTAAATAATGGAAAAATGTATAAAAAAATATACAAAATACACATAGAAAAATGTAAAACCGTATCAAAATAAATGAACAGAACATCGAAAAAATAAAGTAAATTTCTATGAAAATAAGGATGCAAAATACCCATAAAATAACGCATATTTATATAAAAATATATATACAAAAAATTCACATGAAATAATTAAATTTGTATTAAAAAAAAATGCACATACAATAAGGTAGATTTGTATTGAAATAGATATACAAAATACACATCAAACAATGAAAATATCTATTAAAATATATATACGAAAACAAATAAAGTAACGTAGATTTCTATGAAAATATATATAAAAAATACACATTACATGATGTAAATACGTATAAAAATATATATACAAAATACACCTAAAATAAGGAAAAGTCGTATCAAATTCAATAAACAAAATTACAATAAAAGAATGTATATATATAGGAAAATAAATATACAAAATAATATATAAAATAATAAAAATTTGTATAAAAATACATACAAAAATACACAAAAATAATTTCAATTTGTATGAAAATAGATATACAAAATACACATAAAATTAGGTAAATTTGTATTGAAATACATATACAAAATACACATAAAATAATGTAAATTTGTATGAAAATATATAAACAAATAAACATAAAGTAACGTATATATGTATAAAATATATATAGAAAATGCACATTAAATAATGTAAATATGTAAAATAAAATATATACAAAATACACATAGAACAATGTAAAATCGTATCAAAATAAATACACAGAATATCAATAAAATAATGTAAATTTGTATGAAAATAAAGATGAAAAATACCCATTAAAAAAGCGTATTTTTATAAAGATATATATACAAAAATACACCTCAAATAATTAAATTTGTATTAAAATAAATACACAAAATACACATACAATATGATAAATCTGTAATGTAATAGATATACAAAACACACATCAAACAATGTAAATTTGTCTCAAAATATATATACGAATACACATACAAAAACGTATATTTCTATAAAAAAAAAAAATATATATATATATATATATATATATATATATATATATATATATATATATATATATATATATATATATATATATATATATATATATATATATATAAAAAATACACATAAAATGATGTAAATACGTATAAAAATATATATACAAAATACACATAAAATAATGTAAATTCGTTCCAAAATAAATAAACAAAATACCAATAGAAGAATGTGAATTTGTATGAAAATAAATATACAAAATACTCATAAAACAACGTAAATTTGTATGAAAATAGATGTACAAAATATATATAAAATAAACTATATTTGTATTGAAATATATATACAAAATACATGAAATAATGTATATTAGTATCAAAATATTTAAACAAATACGCATAAAATAAATTAAATTTTTTTTAAAATATATAAAAACAATACACATTTAATAATGAAAATACGTATACAAAATATATACAAAGTACACGTATAATAATGTACATTCGAATCAAAATACATAAACAAAATAATTATAAAAAAATGTAAATCTGTATGAAAAAATATATACAAAATACATATAAAATAACGCAAATTTCTATAAAAATATATGTACAAAAATGCATATAAAATAATTTAAATTTGTATGAAAATAAATAAACAGAATACACATAAAATAAGGCAAATTTGTAGTAAAAAAGTACAGAATACACTTAAAATAATGTAAATTTGTATAAAAACAACAACACAAATGTACAAAAAATGATGTAAAATTGTATAAAAAATATATATACAAAACACACATTAAATAATGTAAATGCGTATAAAAATATGTATAAAAAATACACATGAAATAATCTACATTCGTATCGAAATAAATGAACAATATACCGATAAAATAATGTAATTCAGAATGAAAATATATATAGAAAATACATATAAAACAACGTAAATACAAATAAATATATACACGTAAAATAATTTAAATTTGAATGAAAATAAATATAAAAATATACATAAAATAAGGCAAATTTGTAATGAAATATATATACAAAATACACATAAAATAACGTAGATTTGTATCATAATATATATACAAATACACGTAAAATAACATAAATATGTTTAAAAATATATATTCAAAATACACATAAATAATGTAAATACGTATAAAAATATATATACAAATTAAACATAAAGCAATTTAAATTCGTATCAAAATAAATCAAGAAAATACCATTAAAATAATATATATTTGTGTGAAATTAAATTTACAAAATACACATAACATAACTAAAAATTTTATTAAAATCTATACAAAAAAAAAAACGCAGAAATAATTTAAATTTGTATGAAAATAGATATACAAAATACACATAAAATTAGGTAAATTTGTTTTGAAATATACGTATATACCAAATACCCAGCAAATATTGTAAATTTCTATCAAAATGTATAAACAAATAAACATAAAAAAACGTATATTTTCATAAATATATATATATATATATATATATATATATATATATATATATATATATATATATATATATATATATATATATATATATATATATATATATATATATATATATATATATATATATTATTATTATTATTATTATTATATATATTATTTTCTCTGTGTGTATGTATATATGTGTTATGTGTTTCTGTTTTTATGTACTGTTCAGAACCTGTGAACATACTTCTTCATACTCGTTCTTTAAAAACTGGTGCCGATTGTTATTATTATTATTATTATTATATTATTATTATGCATGTGCAATGTACTTACTTTGGCGTGTTGTGGTTAGATGTGTTTTTTGTGTGTTTAACCTTTGTTATACATATGTCAGTGTTTTCTTCCAAACTCATTGTTTTAGCACGCACGCTTTAGCACGCACGCGACTTCCATCAGTAATGATTTACATTGAGTCATTGGTTTGTAGGGGGAAAGAGTGGGTGAATATAATTATCTTGGTCTAACTTATACTGTTTATTATACTGCTATTCGCAGCAATATCTTTCTCTGCTCTGATTGCAACGCTGCCTCGTTCAAAAATCATAACGCCGCCGCGTTTACCAGCCGGAGCCTCGAATCATGTCCCTTTGTGGTGACAAAGAGGACACAGCCTGGTGTGAAGCTACATTTATTACGGAAGGATGCCAGCCGGGGTAAGTGATATATATAAATAATGATAATGTGGAAATTCATCATTTTCACGCTGACAGCTGTTCTGAACTTGCTAACTGCATGCCTCCCCTCCTCCCGCGGCAAGAGGCCGAATGGCCTACACACAGCAGCTCAAAATTCCTCCCCATTACCACCTGTCATCCTCGTCCATGTACCTATCCAGTCTACTCTTAAAACAAGCTATCGTCCCTGCACTCACTATGTGATTGCTGAGTCTATTCCATTCCCCCACCACCCTATTACTAAACCAATGCCTGCCCATTTCCCTCCTAAATCTATACTTTTCTAATTTAAGTCAATTACTGCATGTTCTATCTTGCCAAACATCTTATGCAAAAGTTAACCAGCATCTCCACTCTTTCATCCCTTACACTGATAAACTCTGGAACAGACTTCCATTGTCTGCATTTCCTCCTGCCTATAATTTGACCTTCAAGAAGAGTGTATCAAGACTCTACTTTTGTCTGTTTGGGAGTGGTGAGTAGTGGGGCTTTTTTTTCTAGTACGCTTTGTTGCCCTTGAGCTGTCTCCTTTGTTTAAAGGAAATAATAATTAAATAAATGGAAGTTGGCCGCCAATGCTTCCAACACATTTTGGTGCCATATCTACAAGTGTCTGGTGACTGTAAGTATCTCAGTAACCTGCATGCATCTATGCCATTCCTATCATGGTGCATGGAGCAAGCTTCACATAACACTCAGACAGAGACAGTTTAGTTATGGTTACATATCAGACTCAGTTTATTGCTCAGTCTATTAGATTCAGTGCTGTTAATATTGTTAGTGGTAGTATTAGTACAATTAATGTATTTATTTTAATTAATTTATCAATATTTATTTATTATATTCTTAGTGTTTGAAAACTCCAATACTAGTATTAAGATAAACAAAAATATCAGAAATATATTTATACTCATTAATTATTATTGCTTTTCTTATTATTACTTCCTTCAATGTCCTGGCACTTTGACATCTAGTGCTTTTCCATCTAGCAGCCAAAATTGTGGTCTTTCTGAATGTGTATGCCCTAAGTCTTCATTGGTGTAACGTGCTATGTAACATAAAAATCTGCATCTCTCTCCCTTCTCACCAAGTTGTCCCTGTACATCCTTTCAGTATCCAAAGAATTTCAATTTACATCTTGTAATCACTCAACTAATGCAGTGCAATCCTCATCTCTGTATTTTACCGTGTGGACATACTCTTTCCTTCCATGTTCCACTGTCGTATGTTATTCCACATCTAACACAACCACATCCCAACAGATCCGAACACGTCCGATATCATCCAAGAGAATGTGGCAGCTGAAGGGGAGAGTCCAAGAAAGAGGCCAAGGGTGAAGACATTTAGCCACTCCCTGAACTACATGGCAGCATCCAACCCTCTTGGTGAGCTGCAGGGATGTGCTTCCCATTGCAGTGCACCAGCTCCATGTACTGATTTTGGTATGAATACTTCATCTAGTGTTTGTTGATTGTTGTGTTATTAATCTAATTATGACTTCACAAAATAGACTGTGCAAGTCACTTAACACATGCCCTGCTCAACATCACTTTTAAGTTGTAGAATTCCTTCATATGGATGCTGATTTATGCATCCTAAAATGATTGGATATTGATTGTCTTAACATTTTTTTTTTGTCCATGATCACTGAACCATTTTACGGTATGTCTTTGGGTGCAGATCCAGGAAATGAGTTTTTGGGAGGACGTCAGACTTTTTGCGGGTGGAAGGAGCATTAGCATTACCGATTAGCCATTCTCGGCAGTCCTGGTCTTGAAAAACTGGTGGAGTGACCTAAATCAATGGGTATAACGGCCTGGACTTTGTGCCAAAGCATTGTTTTAGCCGCAGCGCGCTTTTGAGCTAGTTTTCCTGTATCACTCAGGAACATTGGGGGCGCCTGGGCCCCCCTTTGGATCCACCAATGTAGCTATGTCTTATAATATATCTCTCCTTTACAGTCTGATGGTGCATCCTTCTAGGTTGTCAAGTTTTAGTAGCTACTCATGAGAAGTATTCCTTATAATGATCATTGATTTCCAAATGGTTTGCACTAAAAAAAGTGTCGTGTAACCTGCTGCAAATAATAATCAGCTGTAGTCAACCCTTGCTTTAAAGAACCAATATGGAGGAAGGGGGTGATGTTATATCCAAAAATCTTTTATATCTGAAGTATCCAACCTTTTTGTGTATAATAAACCTTGTTTGTTACATGAACTTAAAAGTTCACAATTTCCATACATGATTCTTTTTTCCTTGTATATGATGATTAATCCTAACATGTAATTCCATTATCAGTAGGTAATATATAGTAACAAGACAATAATACACATTATAACAATGTATATATTATAGCCCAATGAGTGCAAGAGATCATTTACCTCATCAGTGACGCCAAGTCCAGGAGTCCTTCCCTAAATTCTTTGCCTGAATTTGTGACACCAAGTATAATAATTAATTTTAGTGACCATTTGCATCCATTTTTCACTTTGATTAGAAAATTGCCTCTCAACAGAGTGTGAATTATATAACTTGATGGGGTTGGAGGAAACTCGACTCGGCCATCAAGCTCACCACAATATAGTAAGGAACCTCTTGTTCTCAGTGATAATTTATCCTCTTTAGTTACTATTCCATGTTGCTTTAATCACAACTAATGTGTTGGAAACATTACAGCTTAATAACATACCTCACATATCTGCATACAAATTGAGTTCAATATTTAACTGTTACACCAGTAGGCTTCATATCTTAAAAAAAAAGGTATGTAAAAAGGTTGACATTTTGAATGATATATTTAAACTCTTTATTATGTTTCTATGGGTGTAGTACCGTTACGATTAGTCGAGTGATCAGCACATGGGTCTTATGTTTTTGATAGCATAGGTTCAAATTTTGCCATAGGCTGGCAATTGATAGTAACAGTAGTGTCCACAGATATCTACATGTTTCTTGTTTATCCTGTTCCACTTTAAACCATGACTGGCCAATCTTTGAAGAGGTAGCATAACCTTGAAGTGCCACTAACAAACCTTTGTCCATTCTTCTGATGTGATCCCCTTTTTTTTTTTTTTCTTCTTTTTTTTTTCCCCACCTGCCTATAGCGCCGGTAGGTTTTCTTCAGGCGCCTGGCGGTCGGCCCAGGCCCGTCATGATGCAGGCAATTTTTTTTTTACAGTGGTGCCATTTAGTATTGGCTCATGCTGCCGCCCAGAACTCATTCTTGATTCACTTGGATGGTTTAGCAGGGCTTAGATATGACTAACATTGCAGAAACAGGGAATTTTTTAGATTTTTAGTGTGGCAACGCATTGACAAATGTTTTAGTATGGACTGAACATCAAAGATATATATGGTAAATGGGTGCTTGTAGATCTTGACATTATATCTGTCAAGAGTCTCCAGTTGTATCCTCTCCCCCATCTCTCCTGAAAATATTACTCTTGTCAGGCAATCTAAGTGAAGCCTTCCATCGAAGCTGGCGTGCAGACATAATGTCAATGCTTAGATTCACTGTCCTTATAGCACTGAAAATAATGCAATTACATGCACATATTTTATTATTTAGAATTGTGATTAATTGTGATTAAATATTTTTTCATGTATTTTCAGACATGAAAAGTGAAAATTACTGCACACAACAGTCTGCCGTCTGCACCGGGAGGCAAGGCAGCTCAAAGCCCAGGCTGTTACAACTCCTGGGCAGTTTTTGCCCAGAGCCAGCAATTTTTTAGATCCAATAGGGATGGATTTTTTCTGAGGTCAGGTTCAACATGCTGCAAGATGCCAAGATCTAAGCCTAGTAGGAGATATGGGTTACAAGAGGGGAGGTTTGCTCTGGCCTTATACCATCAAAGTCCAAATGCTAATAGATTTCTAAGCACAGTATTTCACTTGCCTTCAGTTTCAATACTTCACTTATGACTCAGGGGTATTTCAGTAAATGTTGGCTGGAGCAAACAGACTCTGACAGCCCTGCAGCAAAGAGCACAGGCTTTGTCAAAAGAAGAGAAACTTCGTGGGATTTGCCATTATTTAGTATTACTCTTGTTACGCCAAGAATTTTTTTCCATATACTTTGCCAAATATTGCAAGTAATGCACCATTGTTGGGCTTGCTTGTTATATATCAGATCTTGTTCAATTAACAAGCTTTGGGTGTCTGCCACTTTCCAGTTGTAATGCAAGGAATCATTTATCTTCCCTGCCAGATATCACATGTAATGCACCATTGTTGGTTTTGCCTGTTATAAATCAGATCTTGTTCAGCTAACAAGCTTTAGGTGTCTGCCACTTTCCAGTTGTAATGCAAGGAATCCCCTGCCAGATGTCGCATGTAATGCACCATTGTTGGTTTTGCCTGTTATAAATCGGATCTTGTTCAGCTCACAAGCTTTGAATATCTGCCATTGTTTATTTCAGGTGTAATGCTTGGAAGCATTTGTTCTCTTCCCTACCCAACAGTATGCAATGCTTTATTGTGGATTTTGCCTGTTATATTTAATCTTGTTTAGGTAACAAGTTTTTGGTGTCTGCCTTACCTAATATGTGCTGCAGTGACACTTGGCTTGGTATCATAATGTGAATTAAATACAGCATGTAATTTCATGACACTAAGTGTCTATCATCACGTGTCTGGCATCATTAATGTGGCTTCCAGGAGTAATCTTGTTTGTATTACAGCATGCAATTTTTTTTCTGCTTTATACGATATACATAATCACATAGGTATGATTTACAAAATGTAATGGCAGTTGATATTCTTGACTAATACCTCATAAACCTTGTGAAAAATAATGCTTTTTTGAGGGGGGGGGTAGGGGGGGGGCAGAGAGTGGTTTGTTTGGTTGGCCAGTTCAAGGAGTTTCATATCAAATGATTTTATTACATCCAACTTTAATGTGTGCTAAAAACATATATTTTATTACATCCAACTTTAATGTGTGCTTCCTGCAATAAATGCTACATGTTTACTGATGTAGCCTATGAAATACATATCACTCTCTGCCCTGTAATTTAATTGGTGTGTCACATACTGCAGCATAATTTTCCTGCTATTTTCTTACACTATGAGTTGCCTTATTTTGTCTCATTTGCTTTTATCATATGTGCCTCAGTTGTGCCTACTGAGCTTAATATCTTCATGACCCTGACACCAAGGTCAGAGCTTGTGAGATCATACCGTGTCCTCATTTTCACCTCCAGGCTTGGCTGTCTCCCAGGACCACCAAGTTATTGCATTCCATTTAAGACAACTCATGTGTTACCTTCTTGATGTCTTCCATCATGTATTTCAGCATGTTTTATGATGCTTTGCTCTTATATTGATGTGCCTTGCAACATTTTTATACAGTTTTCATTGTATATAACGCACCATTGTTGGTTTTGCCTGTTATAAATCGGGTCATGTTCAGTTAATAAGCTTTGAGTGTCTCCCATTGTTTATTTCAGTTGTAATGCTGAGAAGCTTTTGTTCTCTGCCCTGTCAAGCAGTATGCAATGCTTGCCATTATCTGGCACTTGTACAGTTAGTATGATATTTTTACTCAGCAAAGAGCATTTTGCAAAAGGTAAAGGTAAGGCTGGGGGCATACGCTGTAGCAGCGCGTGGCCTCGGTGCTCATCTCTGTAACATTGACCCTTGAGCCCGTGGTGTTAGGGAGCCCATTACCCTGGGACACAGGACCAGTGTGACATCCGGGTTACCACAGTTGCAAAGGCATTATAGTAATCTAGCATGCATAGAATGTTGTATGCTTTGCTTGTATTTAAAGCACTGGATATGTTTGCTACACACACACACACACACACACACACACATATAAATATATATAGATATATATATATATATATATATATATATATATATATATATATATATATATATATATATATATATATATGTATATATGTATATATATATATATATATTAGCAAATGCTTTCAACATCATATTTTTCCTAAAAAAACAAATTGATATAGTGTAGATAATACCTAATAAAACATAAGAACAAATATGTTTTTCTTTACCCCATTAGTAAATCATTTTACAATGAAAAAAAATAAGTGAAGGCTGGATAGGGTGCTGTGGCAGGTACTTCAAAAATAGTAAAGCTACCCCTGAAAAGTGACGTTTTTGGTGGGCTGCAATAGATGGCGCTACTTCCGCACGCCCGAGGAATTACTACATACCACTATCTCTTCGTATATAGTCTCTGTGTGTGGAACCCATATGGGCAATGTGGGCCACCTTGGATCAGCTGTCAGGAGTGTTCTAAAACGTATTTTGTGAATTTTCTCTAATTTTAAAGGCCATTATAGTTTCGAAGCCTGAAAAGTTAAAATAAAACTTCATTATTAATCTGGATAGCACATTATTTTGTTGAAAGGCTTTTTAGTCCGGCCGAGGAAAAGGCGCAAACAATAAAGAGTGAGGAGATGACAGAGACGATGATTGTGGTCTTCCAGGTGTAGAGAGTAGTGTGTATTTTGTGTATTGTTCGTATGTTTTTGTTTGGTCTTTTACGGGAGCTGCCGTTTCAAAGGCCTGACCCAAGAGGCATCTTGAGACACCTGTAACATCAAGATCAAGATCAAAAATATTCAAAATAGAGCGGAGAGAGAAGGACGGACTTGATTCACCTGATTTAACGACGATTTTGCGACTCTTCTGACCCAAGTTTTTGCTGTGAGTAAGCCTACTTACTCTTGAAGATGCCTGTGAGCACCTGTGGCGTGTGTGAGAGTGGTGTGACCACCAGGTGGAGTGGAGTGGCGTGTGAGAGGCGTGAGCTTTGGCTTCCTGTGTTGGTATCAAGACCAACTCGAAACTTGGAAAACAGGAACCTTGTGTACCTTAGGGTGATACCTTGGGATGTGACGAAAGGATGAAACTGTTGCTGCTGGGACTATGTAGGAAGACGATTGAAAAGATGATTGTGGCTGTGAAGGAGTACTTGGAGAGAATGTGGTGTGCCAGGTTTAGAGAATATATTGTGTATGATATGTATTGTTCGTATGAATTTTTCGGTATTATTATCACAGTGGTCAGAATAGAATTTTGGGATTGAAACTACTTTTTTCTGATAGATTTCGATGTGCTGATTAGAAATCTGACATTTTTTCCCATCGCAATTTTTTTTGCCCCCCCCCCCCCATACTTTAGGCAAGATTAGGTTAGGTTAGGTTAGGTTTGGTTAGGTTAGTTTTGGCTATGTTAGGGGCAGGGGGGATTTTTTTAATTGAAAAAATATAAAAAAAAAGTTTTTTTCCTTATCCCCTGGAATTTAGGTAGTTTTGGTTTGGTTAGGTGGGGGTGGGGGGGCAAAAAAAAAAAATTGCGATGGAAATCTATCAGGAAAAAATAGTTTCAATCCCCAAATCCTATTCAGACCTCTGCGATAAATTTACCTACTTTTCTTTACAGGAATTGCTGTTCCAAAGGCCTGACTCAGGGGAAGATGTTGAGTCTCGTGTAAAATCAAGATCAAGCGGTTTTTGGAGGGAAAAACACCATAACCAGAACTAGGGAAACCCCCACTCACTGGCCTCACTCCACATCCACAGACCCACAGTATCTGACCTCCTGAGTGGTAACCAAGACCCTGGCCTGACCTTCAAGATCCTAAAACTCGCCAGAACCTTTCTCAAGAAAACGGAGCAGCTCAAGTCAAACAGTACGTCATCCACCTGCTACTTGCACCTTTGGGGCACTACCTAGAGGCTGTGGTACCACAGCCTTCACGGGCCCCAGCAAATACACAACAAGAACATGTGTACAGTAAGATCGCTCTTGCCCTCCCCCGTCTTTGGTGATTTCCTTGTTGCTCTGACCTGCCGTTGGCATCTAATACTAACAGTATGATGTGTGTGGATTGTGTGGTGTAGTACAGTACGGTACGTATGTTGCTCGTATTACTTGTGTAATGGTATGCAGTTGTCTTTTTTCTTAACATCGTCAGGATAAAACTTGTTTGGGGCGAAACATGTGTGTCTCAGTGTGTACATTTTTTTCTAGATCAATACACATCTATATAGGTGTGTGAGTACGTGTGAGTGGTTATTCCTTGCGTGTGAGTGCGGGTTTGGATGGTATATACCTACGTAAATTGGGCACTCATTACGCAGAGTGCACCCTCACGCTCACACCCATTCCTGCTAATGTAACTAAACCTAACCTAACTAAAACTAACCTAACTAAAACCAACCTAACCTAATTTAACTCTGGTTGGAATGCTGTGAGCACGAGGGTGCACTCTGTGCAGCGAGTGCCTGTAAATTGTATGTTGGTGTGAGTGTGCACTTGCCAGCTAGTGTTATTGCATGTGTAGTGGATTGTTGCTGTTGACACCCCCGGTGGTGGCCAGCTGACGTACGGGTGAGGAGAAAAAGGTGAGTGTGCAACAATAATTTTAATTTAGGTGCCAGTTGTTCATTATTGTACCAAATTTTCCCTTGCTTTAGTGGGTATTTTATGTTGTAGGTACAATTATGTAGTACATGTAGTAGGCGTACTGTACATGTTTATCTACTCTGTATCTGTTCTTTGACTTACCGGGTACTGCTGTATATATGTTGGCTGTGTGTTAATAGTTATAGGCCTGACCTTGCCCTATTTATTTGTTGTCTGCAATTGGACTGAGACTAGTGAGAGAATTTTTACCGAAAATTCTGCCTCATGCTATAATATTTCCTAGCTATATACTGTTAGGCACGGTAGGAGGAGGTTTGCTTTGTTGACTATTATTTTGGGTATCATTAGAGGGTAAGCCTGACTTCTGGCATCTAGCCAAAAATATCTCCTCCAATTTCACCTCTTCCTCTTTCCCTCCTCTCCTTAACCCTGATGGCAGCACCGCCTTCTCATCTGTCTCTAAGGCTGAACTCTTCGCTCAAACTTTCTGTAAGAACTCCACCTTGGACGATTCTGGGCATATTCCTCCTACTCATCCCCCCTCTGACTCCTTTATGCCTGTTATTAAGATTCTTCCTAATGATGTTTTCTATGCCCTCTCTGGCCTCAACTCTCAGAAGGCTTATGGACCTGATGGAGTGCCTCCTATTGTCTTTAAAAACTGTGCTTTTGTGCTGACACCCTGCCTGGTCAAACTCTTTTGTCTCTGCCTATCAACATCTATCTTTCCTTCCTGCTGGAAGTATGCCTTTGTACACCCTGTGCCTAAGAAGGGTGACCGTTCCAATCCCTCAAACTACCGCCCTATAGCTTTACTTTCCTGTCTATCTAAAGCTTTTGAATCAATCCTTAACCGGAAGATTCAAAAGCACCTTTCCACTTCTAACCTTCTATCTGATCGCCAGTGTGGATTCCGCAAGGGGCGTTCTACTGGCGATCTTCTTGCTCTCTTAACTGACTCTTGGTCATCCTCTCTTAGCCGTTTCGGTGAAACTTTCTCCGTTGCGCTAGACATATTGAAAGCCTTCGATAGAGTCTGGCACCAGTCTTTGCTTTCTAAACTGCCCTCTTTCGGATTCTATCCCTCTCTCTGTTCCTTTATCTCCAGTTTCCTTTCCGGCCGTTCTATATCTGCGGTGGTAGACGGTCACTGCTCTTCCCCTAAACATATCAAAAGTGGCGTTCCACAGGGCTCTGTCCTATCACCCATTCTCTTCCTGTTATTCATCAATGATCTTCTTTCCATAACAAACTGTCCTGTCCACTCATACACCGACGACTCCACTCTGCATTATTCAACTTCTTTCAATAGAAGACCATCACATCAGGAAGTACACGACTCCCGACTGGAGGCTGCAGAACGCTTAACCTCAGACCTTGCTATCATTTCCGATTGGGGCAGAAGGAACCTTGTTTCCTTCAATGCCTCAAAAACTCAATTTCTCCACCTATCAACACGACAGTCTTCCAAACACCTATCCCCTATTCTTCGACAACACTCAGCTGTCACCTTCTTCAACACTAAACATCCTCGGTCTATCCTTAACTCGAAATCTCAACTGGAAACTTCATATCCCCTCTCTCACTAAAACAGCTTCCTCGAGGTTGGGCGTTCTGTATCGTCTCCGCCAGTTCTTCTTCCCTGCGCAGTTGCTATCCATATACAGGGGCCTTGTCCGCCCTCGTATGGAGTATGCATCTCACGTGTGGGGGGGCTCCATTCACATAGCTCTTCTGGGCAGAGTGGAGGCTAAGGTTCTTCGTCTCATCAGCTCTCCTCCTCCTACTGATAGCCTTTTACCTCTTAAATTCCGCCGTGATGTTGCCTCTCTTTCTACTATCGATATTTCCACGCTGACTGCTCTTCTGAACTTGCTAACTGCATGCCTCCCCCCCTCCCGCGGCCCCGCTGCACACGACTTTCTACTCATGGTCATCCCTATACTGTCCAAACCCCTTATGCAAGAGTTAACCATCATCTTCACTCTTTCATCCCTCACGCTGGTAAACTCTGGAACAATCTTCCTTCTAGAGAGTACTAGAGTAGAAAGAACTAGAGAGAGAGAGAGAGTAGAGAGAACTAGAGTAGAAATGCAACGTTTTGGAGTCTTCTGATTAATGTAAAATCACTTAGGTTTAAGGACAGACCACCAAGTCTGGACCATGGGGTCTGTGTGGTCTGATTTTCTATGTAAATCTATGTAAAATCTGTATTTCCTCCTGCCTACGACTTGAACTCTTTCAAGAGGAGGGTATCAGGACACCTTTCCTCCCGAATTTGACCTTGCTTTCGGCCACCTCTTTTGATTCTTTTTTGGGAGCAGCGAGTAGCGGGCTTTTTTTATTATTGTTTTCTTTTTTGTGTGCCCTTGAGCTGCCTCCTTTGTTGTAAAAAAAAAAAAAGCCATAATTGAATCAAATGTAGAAGATTTGGACTGATTTCTACGCTCCGTCGAGTGTATATAATGACTGCTGGTAATCCAAATTTTAATAATCAGAGTATTTCTTCATGAGGACATTATTTGAAGTTGTTTTAGTTGTGCAGTATGGGCTGTTTTATATAGCTCTTGCACACCCACCTACCCCTGTTATGTTTATATATTAACCACATTTGAGTGGCATGACCCCGAGACAGCTGGCCTTTCATGCTCTTAAGAGAAGCAATTTATGTATTTGCACAAAAGTAGTAGACAGGTACAAATCATGTTCTGATGTTATTCATATGTGTTGATTTTATTGCACTGAGTAATTTCATTTACTATTTTCCAGCAAACCCATGTTCAGAATTAGTTGGTTGGCTGGCTATTCATGGCCTATGGAACCAGTGCATTATTTTCAGTAGGGTGAAAAATAACTTGTGTTTTTGCAGTTTTCAAAAAGCAATAAACCAGGATTTAGTTTTTAAGTACATATTTTTTGCCTCAGGTTGTTTTTGGTGATTCCTAGGCTGCCTGGCCCCTGAGAAAGGTCTTTGCCAAGACTGGGCTTTCTTACTGTGCTCTCATGGAGTGTATTCTATGTTGTTGGCACATCTGCCTGATAGATTTGCCTTGGGTTGATAAACATGGATAGCTACTGTACATAGGCCAACAGGATGATAGTTCCTGCTGCCCACAGATCCATTGTTGGAGCTCAAATGACATCCCTATGTACATCAGTTTATTGCCTTTTGTTGAAAGTAATTTCTTGGTTTCAAATCCTTGAAAGGTGACTTTCAAGGATTTGAAACCAAGAAATTACTTTCAACAAAAGGCAATAAACTGATGTACGTACATAGGGATATCATTTGAGCTCCAACAATGGATCCGTGGGCAGCAGGAACTATCATCCTGTGCATCTAGGGGAATGTTGCCCATGCATGCCCATATGGGTACCACATGGGGCCCATTCTGCCCACCTGGGCCCCACACAGATACCCTGTTGCATCCCCCATCTGGACTCCGTGTGGGCAAATGTGGGGCCCATATTTGCCTATCCGGGGCCCACCAAGATTGCCCAACTGGGAACCCATATTTTTGCCCACATTTTCCCATATGTTGCCCACATGGGGCCCACATTTTTTGCTAGCTGGGAAGTGCTCACGAGTAGTATTGTGGAGCGACAACATTGGATTGCAAGACTTAATCAGAACCTAACTAGGAATAAATACGATATATGCAAGGTCCCTCCCTACCTATAACTACTCGAAGTAGTATAAGCAGAGAGAGAGAGAAGAAAAGAGAAGAGGAAGGAGAGAATTAAAGCGAGATCGAGCGAGAGCTGTCTATAAACTACTATAAATAAACAATCTATGAAGCTACATATAAAAATTCAAAGTAGTACAATAAAGTGAAGAGAGAGAGAGAGAGAGGAGAGGAGAGACCGAAGAGGAGGCGAGAGGCGAGGCTAGAGCGACGTCATTGAAGTGGGAGGAGCAGTTGAACCAGCCGGCCAATCAGGGTAGAGTGAGACGCGCGGCAGGCTACCTGTGCAGCAGAGAATAGCTCCAGCCTACCCGTTCTAGTACCCCCTCTGGTTCATGAGCACGAGTCCACTCCGTGAACTTTTGTTCACGGAGTGGGCATGCTGCACCAAAAGCATCCCCGTGAAATACCGTCTTATGTGGGTTATGGGAGGCTCTTTCATCAGGCATAGTCGGCGCACTACACAAGATGTAGGCAATGGCATCTTGCCCCGAGTAGCTGAACACCGATTTTCTGTATGTTTTGTTTTTCTTTCACAGGAGCTGCCGATACAAAGGCCTGCCTGGGAGAAATATCAAGCCACCTGTGACATCAAGATCAATAACGAAGATGAATAAGGTTTGTAGGAGACTGAGGAAAGAGACATGAAAACATTGAGGCAGAGAATGAATATCAGAATACATGGTCAGAGTATGTAAGGCAACAGAGGGTCACTAAATGGAAGATTAGGGAGGCCAAGGTCAGGTGTGAGGAGTGTGATTGAGGCTCTGAAAGAAAAGGCGTAGAAGGTGGGCGTGAATGGTATAAATTCTTGAGGGGTGAGAATGTGACTGATAGTGAAACCGTGGAGTGCCTAAAAGTAAATGGTGAGGATATCAGGGACACAGATAGAATGAAAGAGTGTATAAAAGGTTTCTGAGAAGAGATTGGAGGGTTGGGTGAAGTTTTTGAGGTGAGAGAGGGATGTGTAACGCTTGAGAGGAAGGATGCGGATGAGCTGAATGAGAGAATTTGCAGAGAGGAAGTCGAGGTATGTTTGAAGAAGCAGAAGAATTGCAAGGCAGCAGGGCTGGATGAGATCCCGTATGAATTGTATAAGAATGGAGGTGAGGTGGTGATAGACAGGATGACTGAGCTGTTCAACTGTATGGGAGAATGAAAGAGTGCCTCGGGAATGGAACGAATGCAGAGTGACTCTGATACACAAGGGAGGACATAAGAGTAAGAAAGAGCTGAAGAATTATAGGCCGATAGCCCTGGCAAATACGGTGGGAAAGATTTTCTGTGCTGTGTTGAATGAAAGGCTGTGTAAGTGGATTGAAAGAGAGAGAGTGCTGGGTGAGGAGCAGAATGGTTTTCGCACAGACAGGAGGGCAGAGGACAATATGTATGTGGTAAATGAGATGATAGAGAGGAAAAGGAAGAATGGAAGTCCGTTGTATCTTGGGTTTCTTGATATTGAGAAAGCGTACGATAGAGTGAACAGGGAGGTGATGTGCAAGGTACTGGAGAAAGTAGGTTTGAGTGATAAGATAGTGCGAATCATTAGGAGCATGTATGCGGATACGAGAGCCAGGTATAGGTTAGGAGCATTAGAGACAGAGTGGGTGAGGAGTGAAAGAGGTGTTAGGCAGGGCTGCATCCTGTCTCCAACTCTCTTCAGTCTATACACTGAGGAGTTGTCAGATGAGGAGAAAGAATGCAGGAGTAAAAGTGGGAGAAGACAGGGTGTGCTTCTGTATGCAGATGATGTGGTAGTCATGAGTGAGTCAGCGGAGGAACTGCAGGAACTATTAGATGTGGTGAATGAGTATGGGAGAGATTTTGGAGTGAAATATAGTAGTGAGAAAAGTCAGATAATGGTTGTGAATGGGGCAGAAGATGAGAGAAATAGGACCTGGAGGCTAGGAGACAGCTAGCTAGGGCAAACAGATGCATACAAGTACCTGGGTGTATGGATGAGTCCGAGCGTATATATGTGAAAGGACAAAGAATGAGAAGATTAGCTTAGTCAATCAATGGGTGGGCCGTCTAGGAAATGCGGCAAGAATGAGAGCATGTATAAGTATGATGTGCTGAGAGAGGTGTGGAAGAGTGTAGCAGTGCCGAGTGTGATGTATGGGATGGAGGTGATTACATGGAGTGAGTTGGAAATGGATAAATTGAAAGTAGGGCAAAATAGGATCGGTAGGTTAGCTTTGAATGCACCAAGGTATGCAGCGGTGGAAGCATTGAGGGGTGATATGGGGTGGAGTACCTTTAGGGAAAGATTTAGGAGGGCTACCCTTAGATACAAAGTCAGATTGGAACGAATGGATGACGCGAGATTGGCACGGAAGGTCTACTTGTGGAGTGTGCATGAGAGCAAATGGATTAAAAACTGCATGAGAATGGTTGGTGACAGTGGTATGCGAGTCAGGTGGGTGAGCAGAGAGGAAGGGAGGCGTATCTTTGAATGGAAGGTGACTGACAGAAATAGTGAGGGTCTAGAATGGAATGTGAGAAAGTGGAAGAAAGAGATAGACAGTGCAGTGAAAGGTGACGGTCTGAGGAGGTGGAAGCATGTGATGGAGCGAAAGACTACTTTGGAATGGTACAGGGAAAAGGAAGCCCCCGCAGTGTGTCAGCTGGTATGATGGAAGCTTGGGTGGTGATCTTCTCTTCCAAGCTCGAGCGCAGTGTATGAATGTGAATGCAAGAAATTACAGGTGGTCTGAGTCCCGCAGCAAAGTGTGTCAGATGTGTGACAGGGGTGTGGATGAAACTGTCGTGCATGTGTGTGGGAGGTACCGGAGAGAAAGGACGGAAATGATGAGGGTGGCACGAGTGAGATGGACTGGGATGTGAATGGGAGGATATTGCAAGGACAGAGAGGGAATGGATGCTGCTGCTGCTGGGACTGAGTGATGAAGCAAATGATAGAATTATAGAAGCCATGAAGAGTTTTCTGGAAAAGATGTGGTGTGCAAGAAATAGGGAATTGGAAGATTTGTAATGGATACTGCTTGTGTTGTTTTATTTTTACAGGGTGTGCCGATACGAAGGCCTGACTCTCCAACGGGTCACCTATACAGCAAGAGCAAGAGCAAGGGGTTTGAGTGGGATGTAAGAAAGTGGAAGAATGTGATAGATATGGCAGTTAAAGATGAGGGATTGAGCAAGTGGAAGAATGAGATGGAAAGAAAGGAAACTCGACTGGTATAGGGAGAAAGAAGCCCCAAAGTGTGAGGTGTGGTATGAGGGAAGCCTAGGAGGTGATCTTCTTTTCCGTGCTAGAGCGCAGTGTCTGGATGTGAATGCAAGGAGCTATAGATGGTCTGAATCCCGCAGCAAAGCGTGCCAGATGTGTGACAGGGGTGTGGACGAGACCGTGCAGCATGTATACTAGTGCTGTGGAATGTAAGAAGTATGACAGGGAGAGAACGAAGATGATGCATGTGTTTCTGAGCGAGATGGGACGTGGAGTGAATGGGAGGCTGGAAGGGAGTGGATGGTGCTGCTGCTGGGGCTCAGTGGAGAGACGAGTGGACGAGTGATTGAGGCGGTAAAAGAGTTCTTGGAGGGCATGTGGCGTGCAAGATGTAGGGAATGATATCTTGCCCCGAGAACATAGACTCCCCGCATGTTTTGTTTTCTTTTCGCAGGAGCTGCCGATACAAAGGCCTGGCTGGGGACTCACAGTGGGGAGAAATCCCGAGCCATCTGTGACATCAAGATCAAGATCAACACGGCGTCGTAAACACCGCGGCGGGGCAGTGTGGTAAAGTGGCTCTTGTGGCGTCGGCAGCAAGGACGAGAGTTGCATGCTGGCTGGCACACGCAGTGGATACCCAGAGAAGATGGCAGCCGTCTTCAGATCCAAGATAATTTTTTCCTGTGTTGTGCGCTTCTCCGACCGTGAATCTTTTGTCTGAACATTTCAGCAAGCAGATAATAATGGTGAGAATGGTTATGACATATGTTTGTTGCAATCAGCTCTTCAATTGTATATAAACCTGAGCCCGTGTTTCGACCTTCTGCATAAGGATGTAAGTAAAACAGCTTTATGCCATAACATTCCACCGTTAATCATTGATGAACGACAAGATAATGTGTCTATGGCGGAGTGATGCACAGCTACAAGGTGGCTTGGGTGATGGAAAAAGCATTGGTTCCTTGGTGTATTGTACGGCAATCTGTTAAGACTGATAACGTTTACACGGTATTATTCTAGTGTTTGCCCATACTCACCCCTCGCAACCAAAATTGGCTAGGGGGCCATTGAGACTTCGGGGAATGCGGCGGTAAACATGAAATGCGTTGCAAATGCATAGTTTTTGAGGGTTAAGATTCGTTTTAGGTCCGTGCCAGTATCTCCTGATCTACTTTATGAAACATCAGTATCTATTCATGTATCTTTTCTACAAACCTTCAACAGTCATGGAAACACTTTGAAAATCCAATTCAAGGACTTTTTTTTTTACTCTTGAAAATAGGGGATAATGGTTAGAAGGGGGGGCCCATTAGTAGGTCGTAAAGTTTGGTTGGAGTAGTTCTGGTAAATCTTAGGAATAGCGGCTTCTAGCGGGTGCACGTTTAGGGCACGGTGTGGTGGTAATTACAAGAGATCTAGTACGTACGACGGGGTTTTGACAAGCGGACGGGCGTGTTTATGTCACAAGGGGTGTATATTTCCACGCTGTCAATGAGACTGTGAGCTCCAGGGTGAAGAAAGGGAGGAGCCCGCGCGGAAAAATACACTCCTTGTGACAATAATCACGCCTGTCCGCTGGTCAAAACCCCGTCGTACGTGCTCGAAATGCTGTAATTACCACCACACCGTGCCCTAAACGAGCACCTGCTAGGAGCCGCTATTCCTAAGATTTACCAATATGCTCCCCGACCCTAAACCCTCTACGAGCTATTTTACGGCTGCGGCGGCTGCACCGTCGCCGCAGCTGTCACCAGAGGAGGCGACGCGCTTTCGTAAACATTATCCCCTATTTTCAAGAATAAAAAAAAAGTCCTTGAATTGGATTTTCAAAGCGTTTCCATGACTGTTGAAGGTTTGTAGAAAAGATATATGAATAGATACTGATGTTTCATAAAGTAGATTATGAGATACTGGCACGGACCTAAAACGAATCTTTACCATTTTTGAGTTAAGGGGGGTTGAAAAATACCCTAGATGTAGGGAAATTTCATACATTCCATTTTTTTTTTTACAACGTACGGAAACCATACAATCTCACTCTCTCTCCATACCAAAGGGGGGGTTCGAGGGGGGCGAAGCCCCCCGTTACAGTATTAACCCCTTCACTACGACCGGGCCAAAACAGCGCCCCGCGCCGTATCCGAGATCACCGCGCGCCAAATTTCAAATGTCGCATTTGAATATAACAAGTTTGCAGTCATAAACTCAACACAATCATGACGCATTATATATGAAAACATGCAGAATTAAATGGAGCACATAAAGAAACATAAATTAATAGATAACGTTGAGATGTAAGCATAAATATAGAGATAAAATAACTCATATATTGGCTAAAGCGAACCAGGACGCAGTATGCGCGTCCTCGGATATGGTACGGGGCACGCAAGGACGCAGTATACGCATCCTCGTGTTGAAGGGGTTAAGGTCATAATGAAGCATCTAAACGGTAAGTAATTTACGTCATAGGAATCTTTCAGCCGTCATATACGACTATGTATTCACTTACTGGTAGCACGTACGAGCGTGTGAAGCAGGTTTGGTATCACGTACGAATGCGTGAAGCAGGTTCGAACGCAGGTTACTTGTGTTCAATGTCCCTCAGTTAGCTGTTAGGTCGTAATGCTCAGTTGGGGTACTTTAAGAGGGGGAAGGGTCCAGGGGGAGGCGCAGCCCCCCTTGGTTAGCAGGGGGGCAAGGGGGGCAACCCCCCGCCCCCTTAGCAGGTTGTAAAGTTTGGTTGGAGTAGTTTAAATATGCTCCCCCACCCAAATACCCTGACTTCCCGCGGGTCCCCAAAGATTGTTGGGGGAAGGGGATTAATTCGGCTTCTTCTTTACTTGTAAGTACTTCCGCCTTCATATTATGGTTGAGGGACATGTATTTTGTTTTTTTAACTATGATATATGGAGGCGGATTAACGTATTCTGGATTCGTATCCAATAGCCACAATCACCTTGTATACTGGGAATACGAACCCGTGAAGCAGATTCAAAATGCGGTCAGTAAGATTCATGTGTTTGAACAGCTCGGGCAGGAGGTTCGAGAGCCTTCACTTGCTCTAGCACCCGCAGTACTGTTTAAGGCACGGCTTTGGACGGATCACAGCTAGCCGGTGGTTTTGCTGTGTCAGCGATAAACAATGAAGGTACACTGTGTTTGGTGCCACGGACTCTACTTGGAGGACAGAAACCTTACAATGAGGTGACAACCTATTAGAGGGAGAGGGCATGAGTGTGGTGTAGGCAGTTTATGTGAGCGCAGATGGCCTACGGCGCCACGCCAGATGGTGAGGTGAGCATCGTTTGGTGGGTTCACTTCGCTTCTCTCCCAAAACAAGCTTGGGGATCCAGTGACTACGCGTGGTTTCCGTATGGGAAACACTTAATTCGTTGCAAACGGTCATTTTAGGGGTGGTGGGAGGAAAAATCCCTAAATTTAGGGAATCTCCCTAGATCTAGGTTTTTTTTATCCCCCCCCCCACACACACACACACACTAAAAAAAATACGCGATTGTAACGGATTTCGTGTCCCCCACCCAGGGCCGTATTATCCATAAGGCTGACTAGGCTGAAGCCTTGGGGCCCAACAAGAGCAGGGCCCATGCAGTGGGGGAAGTATGGGGGGCACGTGTCTCCCCCCTTTTAGGGCTGTGCCCCCTGGATGCCCCTCATTTTAGGGCCCCCCTCTTTGAATAACTACACAAATTGATAACATACTGATTAAAATTAGCAAATAGTTATGTGTGTTAAGAGATTCATACTTATAAATGGGTCTATAACGTGATGAAAAAAATGTGGGTAAGGTAACAGACATTTAACTAACACCTATGTAACATAACATTAACATACACATAACAAGGTTTTCGTTTTATTATAACCCGGAGTCGAAACTAAAGTCCGAACTTTCGTATCAGGATCCTGCTGGTTTGTATTCTCCGGTGTGTTGTGATGCGTGAGCATCATCTCTCTCTCTCTCTCTCTCTCTCTCTCTCTCTCTCTCTCTTTCAAAGCGTAGATATTAAGAAAATATTGCAGCCAACTAAAAATAATCCGAAATCTTTCTTCAGTTACATAAACAACAGAAAGGCGATCAGAAGTGGAATTAGACCTTTAACAAACAGCGACGGTGCACTAGTAACTGACAGCCAACACATTGCAAACCTCTTAAACAATTATTTTTCCTCGGTGTTTAATACTAACAGTCTTCCTCCCGCTAGCACCAACACCAGTACTAATGTAAATCTTGAGCAAGCATTGCCTAATTTTGAAATAACTGATGAAGTCCTTAAAGCTCTCCATTCACTTAAAACAAATAAAAGTCCCGGACCCGATAAAGTATATCCTATACTGCTTAAAGAAACAAAGAGCAAAATACTCTCCTCCCTCACAACCGTATTCAATATGTCCTTGCAACAAGGCATCGTCCCTTCTGATTGGAAAAAGGCTAATGTGACACCGATTTTTAAGAAAGGAGACAAAAAAATACCAGGTAACTACTGACCCATTAGTCTAACTTCAATTGTAGGTAAGCTACTTGAGAGCATAATTAGAGACAAAATTGTGAGTTACCTCGAAAGCCACTCATTAGTTGGGGATTCACAACATGGCCTCCGTAACAAAAGATCCTGCCTATCAAACCTATTGACCTTTTATAACGACCTCTTCTCAGTTTATGAGGTAACCAAATCATTGGACGTAGTCTATCTTGACTTCCAGAAAGCGTTTGATAAAGTCCCACATCATAAATTACTTTATAAATTAAAGCAAATAGGTATTGACGGTCAAGTAAACCAATGGATCGCGAATTGGTTGAGCAACAGACAACAAAGGGTAGTGATTGACGGATTTAACTCAGAGTGGGCGCCGGTCACTAGTGGCGTCCCTCAGGGCTCAGTTCTTGGCCCAGTGCTCTTCATTATTTACATCAACGACATGGATGTTGGACTCAATAATCGCATTAGTAAATTTGCAGACGACACAAAGATTGGTAACTCGGTTCTCACTGACAAAGACAGGCAAAGCCTCCAAGAGGATTTGCACAAAATTTCAGCTTGGTCGGATAGATGGGAGATGCCCTTTAACGTAGACAAGTGCCAGGTCCTTCAAGTTGGAACAAGAAGTAAGAAGTTCGATTACGAAATGCGCGGCGTTAAACTCACAAGCGTTCCATGCGTTAAGGACCTGGGGGTCAAAATCGCGTCAAACCTCAAATTCTCACATCAATGCATCGATGCAGCAAATAAAGCGAACAGAATGTTAGGCTTCATTAAAAGAAACTTTTTATTCAAGAATAAAGATGTAATACTTCCGCTCTCCAATAGTTTAGTCAGACCCCACTTGGAATATGCGGTACAGTTTTGGTCTCCTCACCATGCAAAGGACATTGCTAAATTAGAAGGTGTTCAGCGTCGGGCAACAAAAATGATCCCTTCCTTGCGCAACAAATCCTACGAAGAAAGGCTTTCCACCCTTAACATGTTCTCTCTTGAGAAACGTCATTCAAGAAAACTGATCGAATGTTTTAAAATACTTAATGGTTTCACGAATGTAGACAGAACAAAATTGATTATGATCGATGACACTTTGCGAACGAGGAACAATGGCATAAAACTCAAATGTAGACAAGTAAATTCAGACTGCACCAAATTTTTCTTCACCAACGTTGTAGTGCGAGAATGGAATAAGCTCCCACCGTCAGTGGTCCAGTGTAACATGATTGACTCCTTTAAAAACAAGCTCGACCGTCACTTCCTTGAACTTAATATTAACTAGAGTAGAAAAGCAACGTTTTGGAGGCATCTGATTAGTGTAGATTCACTTAGGTTTAAGGACAGACCACCTAGACTGGACCATGGGGTCTGTGTGGTCTGATTTTCTATGTAATTCTCTCTCTCTCTCTCTCTGAGATCAACTTGAAGTTGGGAAGTCTGCTACGTACACATTATGTGACACACACTGGCACAACAGCTGCCGCAGGATATTGTAAATGTGATATTTGCAGATATCTTCCTTATACTGTAGTTCTGATATGGCCATGAATATATGGTATTGTTCGGTACAGTATAACGGTTATAATTACCTTAATGCTCGATAAGTTAAGGTAAAGGTACAGTTTGGGGCATACGCTGCATGTAGCAGCGCGTGGCCTCGGTGCTCACCTCCGTCACATTGGCTCTTGAGCGTGTGGTGGGAGGGAGCCCATTACTCCGGTGTGGTGTCATGAGAGTGATGAGACATCCCAAGATCGTGAGACATCCCATCCTGAATACATACATGAATTTCGACACGGTACCGTGTCTTTTGTCGACTGCTTGTCAGGACCTGTCCCACCCAAGTTTATTTATATTATTATGAAAGCAAATGATGACGCATGTATTAAGGATGTTCCGATACCAAAATTTTGACCGATACAGGTAACTCTCGATTTACACGAGTTTGGTTTACGCGTTTTTTGAAATAACGTGGGGTCCAAAATCCAAATAAATGTTTAATTTACACGTTTTTTTCACTTATACGCGATATTTTATGGAGTAGCCATCAGATGTCTCCCGCAACTGGACTCACACAGCGCCGCGGCCACACAACTGAGTTCAGTTCTTCCCGTGCGCCACTTGAACAACAATACAGTACCCACGCTGCCACGCTACTCAACAATAGGGGGGGGCTGATACTGGTACCAGTACCGGTACTAACGGTACCAGCTATACTGTATGGTACCTGACTGCTCGGTACCGGTACCAATATTAGCCAGTCGCTCATGGTGTCCCTCATTTCTTCCTCACACGAGTGAGGCTGAGACTGAGTGCCTGAGTTGATATCTTGGTGATATGGATATTCTCTCTCTCTCTCTCTCTCTCTCTCTCTCTCTCTCTCTCTCTCCACTGAATGAAGTGAATATTTATTTTTCGATAGAAACCTACACCTCTTGTTTGATTTACATTGTTTTTGATTTACGTGACCTCTTCAAGGACACAATACTCGCGTAAATCGAGAGTTACCTGTACCGATACCGATACCCCAATATTTGACCGATACCGATACTGATGCCGATACCTGTGCATTATTTTTTTATACAACAATTCCAGCAGCTAAAAGGCAATATCAAATGTTGATTGATGATTGATTGATAGTTTATTGTTGCAAGTAAACAACAAAGGAGAAGGGAGGAGCATGCCATCCCAACCCCCAGGCAGTACAGGGTGTGATTATACAACTAAGGATACATGTAGAAGTAGCACCAGGAAACTAAAAAGAAACAATGGTAGGGGAAAAAAAAAAAACACTACTCGTTTTTCCACCATAGAAGGGAAGAAAAATAAAGTAGCCAGTGGTGGCCTGAAAAAAGGTGTCCATAGATCCGTAGCCAGACGTGCTGACCACTGCACCACGGAAGCGCATATTAATTAACCCTATACGGCGCGGCGAGGCAGCAGTGCATGGTTAACCCAAGTGTTAACACCCACCCCCATGAGTTTCGACAAGGGGCGAGGTAGGAGGCGCCTCGTTAGGTCTAGTTGACTCAGAAAGGTTAACTTTACCTTAATTGCCGTACATTTAGGCAGCCCTGGCAGTGTACCCCGTTGCGGGGCGGCTGTCTGACTGACTGAGGCAGGCAAATGAGGCTAGGGAAGGGGTTCCGCCAATCCCGCGCCCAAGCTACTAAACCTGTATTGTACGCGTCCGCAGTACCAAAGTTGGAAAGTTTGGTTTAGTCGGCGCAACATCTGTGGTCATATGCCGGAGATAGACAGGAGGGGGAAGGAATTATAGGAGAAGGGAACAGATCCCAGGAGACGGGACACAACCCCCGATTAATATCTGGTACCCATTCACTACTGGGTGGACAGGGGCGTAGGGTATCGGAAAAGCCGCCCAAATTTTTCCACTCCGCCCAGGAATCGAACCCGGGCCCTCTCGGTTGTGAGCTGAGTGTGCTAACCACTGCACCACGAAGCCCCCTCCGCAGTACCAAAGGCTATACTGTATACCAGGGGTCGGCAACCTTTTGAACATAGAGTGCCAAGTCTAATTAATGCCTTTTCTTTTACTACCTTGCGTGCCAGGTGTTATTTTTTCCCACATTATAAAGCATATGTCCTATGGAAATTGAGATCATAATCATAGACATAGAGTATGTAGTGACCATTATAACTAAAGTAAAGTATATTTTCCTGCACATGTATAACATAAATGTTACATTTTTGTAGCAACTAGCATTCCTTGTAACTAAAAATATATTATTTTTTATTTTAAATTTATACCCACAATATTAATGCGATCCTTGCCCTTGCTTCCCTTTGGTGAAAGTTGAAATTTCAGGTGAGTATCTGGACACCTTGAGCTTCACACAACCCTCAGAATGATCCGTTGTAAGCTTGCTGCGATGGGGGTTGAGGATGTGCCTCATGTGAGAAAATATCTGGTCACATTGATATGTAGATCCAAATGCTGATAGCAATGCAAAAGCTACTTTCTTCATGCAATTGAATTTATCAGGCAGTGAGGTCCAGGAACTTAATATGGAGGCTGCATGATCTTTCATACTAGTTTACAATATTTCTCGAAAATCTTTAAATTTAGCTGACCACAATGATGAGGCCTGAAGGCCAATCAACTGCATTTCCAACTCCTCAGTTTCCATCCACTCAAATAGAGACTCATCCAACTCACTGTAGTTAAAGGTGTCTGGTCTGATTAAAAATGAAAACACTGGGCCAGTGTGTTGGAAATCTTGAAATCTGATTGAGAACTCAGACTTTAATTCTTGCATGTACACCTGAAGATCAGTAGTGTTGACAGGATGAATAGCAGATAAGTTCTTCAAGTTTTTGAAGTAACGGAAAGAATCAGTTTTGATATCTGATGAGTAAACTGCAAGCTTTGCAACAAATGCCTTCAAAATATCATACAAATCCATCACTGTTTTTCCTGCACCTTGCAAGATAAGATTGAGGTCATTTAGAAGTTTGGTGATGTCTCGGAGAAACATAAGTTTCACAGTCCAGTCTCTGTCCTCCAGCTCAGGATAGTCTTGGCCTTTTTCTGATAAAAAAATCTTTATTTCATCAAAGCATTCCACAAATCTCTCCAATACCTTCCCACAGCTTAACCACCTAACACTGCTGTGCAAGGGTATATCTTTGTAAGCACTGTCCACCTCTTCAAGGAAAGCTTGAAACTGCCTGTGTGAGAAGAGTGTGCAACAAGAAAATTCACTACTTTTGTAACAGTAGCCATCACTTTGTTGAGATCAGAGCTCGAGATCTTGGCACATAAATTTTCTTGATGGATTATGCAGTGCAATTTCAGAATGGGGTGCCCAATTTTATCCTCAACCATCTTAGTAAAACCCTTGTTTTTTCCTACCATGGCAGGGGCACCATCCGTTGTAACTGCAAAAATCTTTCTTATGTCAACCCCTCTGTCCTCAAAATGATCAGTGAATGTCTTCAGTATGTCCTCTCCCTTGGTAGTGCCACACATAGGTTTAAGACAGCACAGCTCCTCGTGTATCTCTGTGTCACTATACCTGGCAAAAACAGCCAAGCGGGGAATGTCATTTATATCCACGCTTTCATCCAGGGCCACGCTGAACACAGGTGTAGTTGTTAAAGCAACAGTTTGCTACTCACTTACATTAGCAGCCATTTCAGAAATACGTCTCTCCACGGTCCTAGCTGTGACAGGCATGTCTTTTATCCTTGAGATGATCATGTGTTTGTTTGATATGCCATCAAATAACACCTCAGAGCACTCTAGGAAAGCTGCTTTTATAAAATCTCCATCAGTAAAAGGCTTTCCATGCTTGGCAATACACAGAGCTAGTTTGTAACTGGCCTCAGTTGCATTGTTTTTGCTAGCACTCAGGTTCTTAAACACATTACTTTGTTTCTCATAGCGCGATACTGCTTTCTTAATCGCTTCAGCCTTGTCTGTACTGTCCTTGAAAGTCTTCTCGTGTCTTGTTTCAAAGTGTCTTTTAACACTCGATGTGCGGCACACAACATTCTCGCAGCAGAGAGCACACACAGCACGATCATTCTGCTGAATAAATCCAAAGTCATTTGTCCATGATGCCTGAAATGATCGGACATCAAGCTTGACTTTGTTTGCAGTAGCCATGGCGACAGTAACTAGAAAAGTGTCACCACGGCGCTAAATAGTTACTGAAGCAGAAATAGCAACGCTGCCGCTGCGTCAGCAGCGGCTGGGGGCAACGCGTCTCATACTCGTTTACATCTCGTTGTACTCACATATTCCTCATCGCGGGTATGAAACATTTTCGTTTTAATTCAATGTATCATAGATAAGAATGATTTAAAATCGTTCGAAAACTTAAACTGTGATAAAAGTAAGGCTGTACAAATCACATCTCTCTCTCTCTCTCATTGTTCTGTTTTTTAACTTTTTCTTTGCTTCTTCGAATCACGTGGCGTGCCATAGGCAAGCACTCTGCGTGCCAAAGGTTGCCGACCCCTGCTGTATTTTTTTTTTTTTTTTTTTTTTACATTGCTGCCTATTGCGCCGGTAGGCTTCTTCCCGGTGGATCCTGATGGTCGGTCCAAGGCTTCATTCCGGTGGCTCCTGATGGTCGGCCCAGCCCGTTCTGGCGCAGGCGAGTGTTTATAGTGGCACCATCTTGCATTGGCTCATGCTGCCCTCCCAGAGCTCATTTTTGATCCTAGAATCTAGAGTCCGGGTATACCAAGTATTATATATTTGTATTCAAAGTAATATGAATCTTATCGTTTAAAGTGATGAAAATTAAATCACAGGAAATTCCAAACTATGTAGTATCATGATACTGGATAATTTCACTTTTCTAATATTTTTTCAACAAATTAGAAAATCTAATTTCTGTTGAACAAAATTATTTGCAACGAATGACATGCAACATACAAAACTCCTTCAAGTATCGGTAGTATCGGCAGAAAATCAGCTAATAATGATACCGATACTCTTAAAATGTACCAATACATCGATACAACCCAAGCATATATATATATATATATATATATATATATATATATATATATATATATATATATATATATATATATATATATATATATATATATATATATATATATATATATATATATAGGATATCAACACTCACTCTTCTTCTTGTGACCTGTTTCGCTTTGCATTGCTTTTTAGGTCCTCCTTGGTACTTTTTTTACACTTAGATGCTTCACTTAGTTACTCTGTGATAGTAAAGAATTGGTTATGTGATGCGAAATTAAGGATGGGATGTCTTACGATACCGGATGACAGATGACACCACACCGGAACACAGGGCCAGTGTGAAATCCGGTTTACCACAGTTTACCTTCCCCAGGTACCCGTTTATCAACCAACCCGAGAGGGGGGGGATGAACAGCTGGATGAGCTGCACGCCGACTGCCCAGGCCGGGATTCAAACCCAGGCCCGGGGAGTAGTAGCCAGGCACGCTGACCACTAGACCATGGAGGTGATAAGTTAGGAAGCTTTTAATTTTGCGTCATGGCTATAATGATCTGTTGATCTCATGTACGTGTGCGGGTATACTGGTTAAGCGGGATTCTGGGTATGTAGAGGACATGAATATAATTATGCGCCGAAGGGCAAAAGCATTTGGCTGTGTGAATTCACTGTTGATTGACCAGTGCCAAGCTAACTGCGTTTATGCTAAAGCTGTGCTGGAAAGAGTAGTTGCTACAATCAAGTTGTTAGCTGAACGAGGTCTCACCTTTTGAGGTGAGACTGATTGGGGTGATTGGGTCACCAAGCAATGGCAACTTAGGCACACTGGAATTGCTTTCCCAGTTTGATCCCTTTTTAGCTGCTAACTTAGAAAAGTATGGCAACAAGGAGAAGGGGTAAGTTTCTTACTTGTCTTTTACTACATGTGACCAACTCATATTTATTATAGGGAAATAAGTGACTGTAGAGACCAATCACATGATAATGCATCAAACAAACTTGAGTGGCAAATACTCGAGATTGCAAGCAAGAACTCGGGAAAATGATCCTCTTGCTGACTCCATTCCTTGCTTAGCCCATTTCCTCAACCTAGTTGGCCATTCTGCTGTGAACAACATTTCTGCTGCTTACAAATTCTTTGAATTAATTTAGAATGTCTACTGCTTCTTCACAGCATCATCTCATCGGTGGGAACTGTTAGTCAACGCCCTTGCTGGCCTGCCTGTTGTCAAATGCCCGAGTGACACTAGATGGGCTGCCCACTCCGATGCTTCAAAGGCACTCAACAGTGGATATGAAAAAATAAGGATGGTTTTAGAGCAATTTACAGAAAAACCAAATGAAACAGTCAAGCATGACACGAGGCAAGGGGAATTTTATCCAAGCTGAATACCTTGGATAATTGCATCTTGCTGGTGTTCTGGTCTGTCGTCAGGGAAAGGTTTCAGTAGACAAGCTTAAAGCTGCAGAGCACAATTATGGACCTGAACAAAGCCGTGAAGCTCTTAGATTCATTGAATAATTATGTCGCCAGTTGAAGAGATGTTTTTGAGGACTTTAAGGAGAAAGGGAAGATCAAAATTGGTCTTGAAAATGATTCAGTGTACAAAGAAGATACCCAAAGAAATAAATAAAGGAGTGTGAAGCTCAATCGAAATGATGGCAATTCTGAAGGTAGGCTACTGCTTTTTCAGGGAGGGAGAAATTTAGGGTCACAGTGTTTCTTACCATGATCAATCACTTGTTAACAACACTTCAGAAGAGGCTGAAAGCATATGATGCTGTCTCTAGCTAATTTGGCTTATTTTCAAAAATGTCCTCGGTAAACGGTGACCATGCAGCTGAGGGATGCGGCAAAGAGGCTGGTGAAAACCTACCTAGAAGACCTCAATACCTGGCAGCTTCTTTGAGGAAATTGTTCATTTCCAAGAGTACATGAATGAACCTGAATCTAATGTGTGGCTTAGTCAAAAAGATGAAAATAAGGGGACCTTTATTGCATTGAGAGTTAATGCATCAAACCATTGTTAACAATGAAATGCAGGATACTTTTCCAAATGTGTACATTTGTTTACGCATTTACTTGTCACTTCTCATCACAAGCTGTTCTGGAGAGAAAGGTCTTTTTCTGCACTGAAACATATTAGGAAATACGTGCAATCCACTCTGAAAGATGAAAAGCTCAATTATATATGTATAGAATTGTCTGTGCTCCGGAAATCAAATTTGAACAATGTTCTGGATGAGTTTGTTGAAAGATAAACGAGAAAAATGCCTTAAGTAGCTCCATACATTTGGTTGTAGGCCCATATATATTTAACTTTACAGTTCAGTACAGGTATTCTGGTGTTGCTTTGCTTCATGCTAATCAAAGGTTGTCTGATAAGATGATATAATTTTCTTTGTTACTTCATTAATTATTTCATCTGTAATCTAGTGTAATAAATTGTACGAAGAGAGAGCGTGAAATGAGGACGGGGATGTCGAGGGGTCCAAAGAAGCTCGAAGCCTAGGAGACCTGCCATAGGTTAATACGGCACTGCCCCCACCCAAAACCCCGCATTCCCACCAGGTCCCTAGGCTTGTATGGGGGGGAGGGGGGAGTATGGGCAAACACTAGAATCTTACCGTTTATGGTACCTTAAGTTTTACTTATGTAATACATATCCACATAACGTGAGTCAATAGCCTCATTGATAGCTCATGGTGTAGCGTGGGGATTCAATTCGACTTTGTCCATGGCGTGATGAATGCTGGCCTCGCACGGTAATCACTCAGCCACTGCCTACCCTTGTATATCAGTAAATGTGAAAAATGAGATAACCTAAACCCATTGTATGTCGGTAAATGTGATAAATGAGATAACATAAACCCCTTGTATGTCGGTAAATGTGATAAATGAGATAACATAAACCCCTTGTATGTCGGTAAATGTGATAAATGAGATAACATAAACCCCTTGTATGTCAGTATATGTGAAAAATGAGATAACCTACACCCCTTGTATGTCGGTAAATGTGATAAATGAGATAACCTAAACCCCATGTATGTCAGTATATGTGAAAAATGAGATAACCTACACCCCTTGTATGTCGGTAAATGTGATAAATGAGATAACCTGCACTCCTTGTATGTCGGTAAATGTGATAAATGAGATAACCTGCACTCCTTGTATGTCGGTAAATGTGATAAATGAGATAACCTGCACCCCTTGTATGTCGGTAAATGTGATAAATGAGATAACCTACACTCCTTGTATGTCGGTAAATGTGATAAATGAGATAACCTGCACCCCTTGTATGTCAGTAAATGCGATAAATGAGATAACCTACACCCCTTGTATGTCGGTAAATGTGATAAATGAGATAACCTGCACTCCTTGTATGTCGGTAAATGTGATAAATGAGATAACCTGCACTCCTTGTATGTCGGTAAATGTGATAAATGAGATAACCTGCACCCCTTGTATGTCGGTAAATGTGATAAATGAGATAACCTACACTCCTTGTATGTCGGTAAATGTGATAAATGAGATAACCTGCACCCCTTGTATGTCAGTAAATGCGATAAATGAGATAACCTACACCCCTTGTATGTCGGTAAATGTGATAAATGAGATAACCTACACCCCTTGTATGTCAGTAAATGCGATAAATGAGATAACCTGCACTCTCTTCTGATTGATGGTCATGTTTCTCGGATTCTCTCCATTTAATGGTAGGCTATCTGAATTATGGGGTCCATGTCATTCTTGAATTTGGCCATTTTTCCATAAAAGCTGCCATGCTATCTTGCCGCCATCTTGCCTGGACAAACTACAATATCACCACTGTGTTTGTAAACATAGGGTTCCACGCATGCGCAGATCAGGATGGGATGTCTTAGGATACGTGGATATCAGATGACACAACACCGGCTCACTTAAAATCAAAACCTTATTGCTTATGTTTTTCTTGTAACTGATTTATTAATGGACCAATATCTTTTATTCAGAAAGCTAGTTCATCAGGAAGGATAGAAGATTAATGATCACTATCACTCGTTTTTTTATAGAATAGTAAAAAAAATTTCCCAGATATCGATGATAAAATATTTAAAAGTTGAAAAATGTTTGTCAAAAATCTAAATCAACTTCAAACAAAAGTTAAAATAGTGAACATAATTTCTTTTTCATACTTTCAGAAATTGAATAAAAACAGTAGACTTAAATGGATGCCTAAAATAAGAAGTTAAGATAACATTTTTTCTTTACAATGTCCTATATACCAAAAGAAAGAGGAAAAATAAAGATATTTATAAGCAAATAATTAAGCTATTACTTATTTGAAATTATTACTTAAAGAACGCCTAAAATAGGTGTTTCTTGTAATTATTATTTTAAAAGATTAATAGTGAATATTATAAGTTTTAATGATCGAATGATCGGAATGGTGATCGGAACAGCAGTACTTAAAAAATGACTGGATGATCGGAATCGGATCAGTTGCCCAAATTGATCGGATGATCGGGGATCGGAACAGCAAAAAGTGATCGGTGCCCACCACTGGTGTCTTCCTACCTACTCCAGCCAAATATACCTTTGTATTTATATATACAGTCAAACCTTGGTATGTGGGTGCCTTAGTTTATGAGTGTTTTGATTTACGAGCAAAAATAAATCGCAAAAAATCTCTTGGTTTATGAGTGGTGACTTGGTATACAGGTAACTCTCGATTTACGCGAGTATTGTGTCATTGAAGAGGTTGCGTAAATCAAAAGCAATGTAAATCAAACAAGAGGTAGGTTTCTATCAAAAAATAAATATTCACGTCATTCAGTGGAGAGAGAGAGAGAGAGAGTATCCATATCACCAAGATATCCACTCAGGCACTCAGTCTCAGCCTCACTCGTGTGAGGAAGAAATGAGGGACACCATAAGCGACTGGCTAGTATTGGTACTGGTACCAAGCAGTCTGGTACCGGTACTTGCCCACCCCTATTGTTGAGTAGCGTGGCAGCGTGGGTACTGTATTGTTGTTCACGTGGTGCACGGGAAGAACTGAGCTCAGCTGTGTAGCCACGGCGCCGTGTGAGTCCAGTTGCGTGAGACATCTGGTGGCCACTACATAAAATATTGCGTATGAGTGAAAGAACATGTAAATTAAACATTTATTTGGATTTTGGACCCCACGTTATTTCAAAAACGCGTGAACCAAACATGCGTAAATTGAGAGTTACCTGTACGAGCATCCTGTTTGTACTTTTTTTTTTTCTTAAATTTGTTGCTACCTCAAGGGAGGGGACACGGGCTTTATGGAGGCCATCATGGTCAAGCACGTACATCCCTCCGAGGATGGACCACAGACCCTTTCCAGGTGACGGCTCATGAAGGGGAGGGGAAGATGCTGACGTCAGCCTAGCCGACCAAGTTGGTCTTTCAATGAGGACTGGCGTGTTTTTTTTGTACAAGTCGAAGACTTGAGCATGGGTTCCCTTTGTTCGCCGCAAGATGTGAGTGCTCAAATGAAAACAATGGGAATAGAGTCTCAGTTAGGTAGGGTGTCCACCTTGAGCTAAAAAAATAAGTAACACAGCACCCCATTCTCCAATTCAGAATGAATCCATGTTTTAAGGAACGGGTGACAACCCTAAAATTTCTCTAGCCTGCCGTGACTGACAGCCGCTGCACGCTGCTGGTTAAGGTAGGAGGAAGGGGGGAGGGATGTTACAACGCATATTTTACACTTATTTCAGGACGACCCTTAACAAACATAATTTTATGGACTGGTTTTGTGATTCACCGAAAAATATGCTCACTACAGTTTTAAAATACAGAATTTTATCTGCTTAAGGGGGGGCTATACCTTTATGTGATAAAAAATGAAGTCATGGTTGAGATGTGAAATAGGAAGCATTAGAATCTTCAACCATCTAAAATTCAGGCGAACGTCATTAAAATTGCTGCTGCGTGGCCGTTTTTGCACGTGACTTGTTTAGAGGGAGGCATTTAAAGCCCCCTTTCCACCATAGGTCTATAGTCAGTTCACCGAAGTCGGAAGTAAGCATTATCGTGCACTGGCAACCCGCTATTACACAGCGTGTCCGATTTCATGGATACTGTATGCTAGCCTACACATAGTAAACAGTCGTCATTATCAATAATATGCAGGCAGCAACAACAAATAACATCAATTACAGAAGCCCCCCACCGTTCACGGCCTCACTGTTCACGGATTCGCTTATACGCGGGTAGGGTATTTGCGACACCCCCCACCGAAGCCAGATGAAAACTTGCGTATACACGGTCTGTAGCGCCCAGCTGGAGTGCGTTTGAGAGGGCAACTGGGCAACCCAGACCGCCCCGGGTCCTCTCAAATGTGTGACGCCACAGCCCACAACCACCACCGCCTATGCACTCACACTCACCACAACCAACCACAGAGTGAGTGTTAAATTATTGCAGTCCATATTTAATTTGTGATTTGTGTGTATGCAAAACTATATAACAATGCTTAGAAATCGATTTTTTTTATTCGATCGAGATGGTAGCACAAAACCCTATTTTCCCTATTTGATTATAGTCCTGTCGATCGCAGATTCGCGGATCACGGGAATCTCGCGGAACCAAATACCCGTGAACGACAGGGGGCTTCTGTACAGTCGATTTTGAGTTAAAAAATATTAGTACAGGGGGGTCGTCTAATATGCGAGAATATGGGCGGTTCAAAGCCTCACATATCGCAAATTCGCATATTAGGAACCTTAAAAAGCATGTAAATAATGGTATATGGGCGGTCAGCCACATTTTTTTAACTTAGTTTCCAATGTAATAAACTGCTTTTTCGAGTTCTTTGGAGGCGCCATAATAACAACAATAGCCCACAGGCTAGCTTGCACACAGCACAGACACAGCTTGTGAGAGCAATGGCTGCTTTAGACGTACTGATGAAGAGAACACGTGGAGCCGTCTCACAGAGTAGAGTTGCCAGATTGCGCCATTGTTTATTTCCCTTCCTTCGGGAAGTGAGTAACAGCAAGTTCATTATTTGGTAGGAAATGGATGTTAGCGAAGTCGGGAACATGAAATGAATGAAAAAAAAACTTTTCTCTTACTACCGAGTCAAGTCACCGCTCCCACGTGCTCCACCCCCCAAGGGGGGGAGGGAGGGAGGAAGGAGGTCGCATATGAGGTGGTTCGCATATCCCAAGTTCGCATATCAGGCGACCCCCCTGTAATTCGCAAATAGCTGTTTTATTATTATAAAGCCTGCTGATTTACTTGGTGGTGGACAGCTTCATGACTGTTTAATAATCATATTCAGTGATCATGTAAATTAACAAAACGGCTAATTGCAACATTACTAATATTTTTAACTCATAATCGATGGTATTTGTTATTGCTGCCTGCACATTATTAACACTGACAACTGTTTACTATGTGTAGGCTAGCATACAGTATCAACGAAATTGGACACTCCGTGTGATGGGAGGTTGCCAGCAATGATACTGCTCACTTCAGACTTGGGTGAACCAACCATAGTGCACACGATAGTATCCTGCCATATTTCTCTATTTCCTGCAAGTATAAGGCATTGTAGATAGGCCAACATTTGCAGAGAAACATCTAGAAGCATCTGGCATCCTTTAGCAGTTTAATATTCCTCCACCAAGTGCAAGCCTGCCAGTGAAAAGTGCCAGCTGGTAGGAATGAGAAGGAATAAGAATGCTCTCATTGCTGGATAATCAAAACCTCATTCCGATGATTTGGTCATGTGATGATACCCCTGCAGTGAGGGAATTTGCCGGTAAAAGTGCAAGAAGAAAGAAGACTTGAAAGTGGCAATGCCCGGTGGCGTGACACAATGATGGCGACATGTCACAGTAGATATCAAAATTATTTGCGGTTTTGTTATGTACATTAACGCTAGTGGCTGGTGACTTGTGTGTGAAAATAATGGCAATTGTGCAAGTATTAACGGTGATACACGACAGTGAAAACTTCAAATGGCCATATTTCAAAACAGTTTTCGTGCCTTAAAAAAATTGTAGAAAATTTATAATGAAATGGATTTGATTGAAATTGCATAGTTATATAGGTTTTCTTCAACTGACTGTCATTTTTTCTTTAAAGTAAAAATTTGGCGCACTTTTTTTTTTTTTTTTTTTTTTTTTTTTTGTGTGTGTGTGTGTGGGTGTGGGTGGGTGGGGTGGGGGGGGGGGAGTGCCAAAATTAGGCCTATTTCACGTCATGCATGGTGACACCACATATTATGACTGCGACATTTCATGATGCATAAGGAATATGAAAAAAAGAAACATTGTCATTGATATGTGCATTATTACAGTAATTTTTCTGCTTTAGTCCATGTTTCAGATAATTAATAGCGTTACCAGGATATCATGATGTCATTATGTACCGAGTCATCGTATGGACATGATATCCACAATGAAAATCTACAGAAAATGTGAAAATGTGAAAAAAACTTTTTTTTTTTTTTTTTTTTTTTTTTTTTTTCTGTCAAAGGTATAGCCCTCCCTTGACCATTCAGACAGCCAAATACGAAACAAATGGTGTTCCGTATCTTAAGGAAAGGGTGGCAAGTTTGCATCTTTCCTGTTGTTAACTCGCATTTGTGCTTTGGTGTGCGATCTTAGTGTTTTCAGCAGTACAGTGTGCGTTCTTTG
Source organism: Eriocheir sinensis (assembly GCF_024679095.1). NCBI lineage: Eukaryota > Metazoa > Arthropoda > Malacostraca > Decapoda > Varunidae > Eriocheir > Eriocheir sinensis. The sequence goes on from NC_066539.1 coordinate 819,689, forward strand.
TGCTTTAACAATGTCCCCAAGATGGATGGCTAAAAGGGATGGTGCTGCAAAGAAGAAAACAGGAACGGTGGATACAATGCTTGCAACATGAACAGAGTGTGAGCCTCGGTGGCTTGTATGCCCTCCTGGACATGACTGACTCCTGTTCATCCTCCATCTCGGACGATACGTCGGGTTAACTTTATGTTGGTGGTCAAACATAGTTCCGGTGCCTCGAGAACAGGGAAATTGTGGCTGCTAAACCCCGGTGCGAAGCCTACACCTCGAGCTCGAGTGTAGTTAGTGGTTGCGGGAGTCTCCGTAACAACTGTAATTCATTGATTTGTGTTTTATATTATTTATCATTGGTATTTGTTAGTAAAATTACTTTAATTCTGGATAAAATAACATGTAGAACGATTTTTATATGTATAAATATTTTTTTGAGATATGGGACATATTAATGGGATTTACATTAATTTCAATGGGAAATTCGTTTTGGTTTATGAGTGTTTTGGTGTGCGAGGAAAACTCAGGAACGAATTAAACTCGTAAACCGAGGTATGACTGTACTTACATAATATTACAGAAGGAAAAGATTACCCACAGGAATAAAAGTATGGTCTAAATTTAAAATTTAATTAACAATAGTGGCAGGATGTCAAATTAGTAGATGAAAGTTTAACAAACAAAAGAATGTAAATTGATCGGTTATGCAGGTAACCTACTATGTTGCCCTCCGTCACATTCATTGCACTGAAATGCATGCTGATTGTGTTGTATTCCTTTGACACACAGTGCATGGTGGAGCTCTTTGGTGAGGCATATTGGCTGGTTCATTCTAGGGCACTGAGAAAAAGTTACCTTCCACTCATCAGTCTAATGAAACTGGTCTTTGCTGTTCAAGTTGAATTCAACTAAAGATTATTTCCTAAAGGTCCTGTTACACGGGGGCAATTACTTTAAGTGTGACTTCCTTGTTATTATTAATTACATATTAACCTTGTCTCAGAGCTTACGATGTCACATTAGGAGTTTGGAAATTTGTTTGTATAATCTGCATGGTTTTATCATGCTTCTTGAATACACTGCTTCATGTATATAGTAAGGATTATAAATACAGATCTCTTTACATAACAAACACATGTATACATATTAGAAAAAATAATTAAATAAAATGCTTGCATGATCAATCGGCAAGACCAGAAGGCACAGGACGAATTTGGTGAAGAGCTGAAATACATTTTATGCAACCTCCAACCATCAGTTCTTATTTCTTATTATTTTGAAGCCTGATTTTCTATATTCGTTTGCTTTACTTTCTCTCTCTCTTGCGACAGTATCGTCCCCTCAGATTGGAAAATGGATGATGTGACACTGATTTTTTAAAAAGGTGACAAAATAGTACCGGGTAATTACAGGCCCATTAATCTAACTTCAGTAGTAAGTAAGCTACTCGAGAGAATAATTAGAGACAAAATTGTGAGTTACCTTGAAAGCCACTCATAAATTAGAGGAGTTCTGGCCCTCGAAAAAAATGCCAGATTATCTGGAAAGCATAATTTGGTACAGAAAAGTGGGTCTACTCTAAAAAATATTTTTGCTTATCCCAGTGTAATTCAAAACAAAGTTATGAATATTGAGAACATTATTCTTCAGTAATCTTTGACACAGTTGCGGTATTAAGATAAATGATATTATGAAACTTCGGTTGCACAGCAGCCTGAACCTACGACCTGTTGTTCATTGTATTTTGGTCTACAAAAACTTAATGTACTGTCAATTTTAGGCACTTCATACACTAAAGCAATTAATAAATCACGAACATAGCTCGTATGTATTTATACCTTGGAGGAAGATTTATACGACTTGGCATTCCAAACCAAAACAAACCTCCTTCTTCTTTTGACCTGTATCACTTCTCATCGGCTCATCACCATCACTTCTTCTGGTACTAACTCCCCTCTCTGCCTCTCGTAGTTGCTACATTCTACAATTAGGTGTTCCACTGTTTCTTTCTCCCCAGTGTCCTAGACAGCTACAGCCCTTTGCCCCAATGTGTTGGTAAGTCTTGTTGAGAGTGAGTTCGGCCCCTCAGTGGCTCCTTTCAGTACTGTGCGGGTTTTGGCCTTTTAAATATCTCTTTACCATGAGTTCTACCAATTAGATTCTGTTCAGTACTTTCCAGATTAAACATTAGTCTTTGTGGAATCTATTAGAAAAATGGTTCAAGCTATACATGCGGCAGGAGATTAGAAAAGAATGCGAGAATGGTGTAAGCTTAGGTGTGAGTATTTAGCTTGTAATAACTGAATGGTAGAGTGTTTCTCACCACTTCACATGAAAATTTTTAGAATAAACACCTGGGGTCAATGTCTTGTAGACTATAGGCACAGTGCAATTATGATTTATCACGTGAGAGATTTCAAAGTGTGCGAGTCCTCATAGCTTCAACAGGAGTTGACTCAGTTTTAGTTAAAGTAGCTAGCGATCACTGGCAATTTTGGGGGACAGAACTCCTCTAATTAAGGATTCTCAACATGTTGTGCATAACAAGAGATCCTGTTTGTCGAACCTGTTAACCTTTTATAACGACCTCTTCTCAGCTTTTGGCATAACCAAATCACTGGACGTAGTCTGTCTTGATATTCAGAAAGCATTTGATAAGTTCCACACCATAAATTACTTTATAAAATAAAGCAACCAAGTATTGCTGGTAGAGTATGCCAATGAATCACAAATTGGTTGAACAGCAGACAGCAAAGAGTGTTGGTAGATGGGTTTAACTCTGAGTGGGCACTTGTCATGAGTGGTGTCCCCCAGGGCTCAACTCTTGGCCCAGTGCTGTGTATAGTTTACACCAACAATATTGATGTTGGACTCAGTAATCTCATGAGTAAATATGCCAACGACTTAAAGATTGGTAATTTAGTCCTAACATGAAGACAGACAGCCTCCAAGAAGATTTGCATAAAATATCAGCTTGGTCTGACAGATGCCCTTCGATATAGATAAGTGTCAGGCTCTCCAATTTGGTACAGAAAATTTGAGGTTCAATTATGAAATATGTGACCTTAACCCCTTCACTATGGCCGGGCCAAAACAGCGCCCCGCGCCTTATCCAAGATTGCCACGCATAAACTCAACATAATTATCATGTATTATATATGAAAACATGCAGGATTAAATGGTGCACATAAAGAAACTCACTACGGCTGGGCCAAAACAGCGCCCCGCGCCGTATCCAGGATTGTCGTGCGCGCCAAATTTCAAATGTCGCTATTGAATATAAGTTATCGGCCATAAACTCGACATAATCATCATGTATTATATATGAAAAGATGCAGAATTAAATGGTGCACATAAAGAAACATAAATTAATTGATAATTTTGAGACGTAAGCATAAATATAGAATAAAATAACTCGTATATTGGCAAAAGCAAGCCAGGACGCAGTATGCGCGTCCTCATATATGGTACAGGGCATGCAAGAACGCAGTATACACGTCCTCATGTTGAAGGGGTTAACCCCTAAAGGACGCAAAAAATCTAAGAGGTGCCTCTGGAGAACACAAAAAAACAGCCATTTTTCAAGTACATATCTTGTAAAAGCTCATTTGATAAAAGTTTTACAGCATTTCAAGCTGGTTCTAATGATTTAAACATTTTATAAATTATTTTAGTAATTACTCTGGAAATTACAATAAACTGAAAATAAGTCGAATTTTCATATTCATTGGACAAAAAAAAAATCATAGAACAAAATTTATAGATATGGAAGAGACAAATGCAAAAATGTAAGTTTATGAAAAAATCTTATTGTACCAACATCAAGGCAGGTCAGAAGTGGCACAATATTTCGGGTTGTGCCCACACATGCGTACTTCAGTAGCTTTGGAACTTTCCACAGCTCTTAGCGCCTAATTTTGAGGTGGTGCGATGAGTCCTACGTACTGAAGTGTCGTCATCATTTAAGTTGGACAAAATATGCACCTGTTCATATTTTGTCCAATTTGGATGATGATGGGCAGCTGGACAAGGGGCTCGTGGCTTGATGGGGGTTGAAGTGAATCCTGGAGGCAAAGTACAGTGGAACCTCATTTATCCGGCACGAATGCGGTGAAGCTTGTGCCAGATAAACCATTTTGCCCTTGTTTTTAGACTTACTCCTATAGAATTGCCAGCCTTTTTTTTTTTTTTTTTTTTTTTTTTTTTTTTTACATCCAGGCCTATAGAGCCGGTAGGCTTTCCTGGTTGGGCCTGGTGGTCGGCCCAAGCTTGTCATGGCACAGGCAAGTATTTCTAGTGGCGCCATCTATTTTTGGCTGGTAGTGGCAGATTTGAACCCACATCATCCAGGACGCAATGAAGTGCGGGATTGGGATGCTAACCACTCAGCCACCACCTCCCCAATAGAATAGAACTCCTTTAGAATTGCTAATAAAGTAAATACATCCTGTCCTACCGAATAATAGGCCCAATGGTCCAGTAGTAATGGTTAAAGGGAGGTCTCAATATTGCGGCACAACACACCGGTCTATGACGTGGTGAATAACACGTGATCTTGTTTACACACAAGAAAAGACTATCGCCTTGTGCCAATGATATCGTAACCTTTATAATTATAAACGCTACCTTACCATGCCTACATTTCTTGACTAGATCATCATTTAACATTATTAAGTACTATTACTACAGATTCAGTTACTGAAGTGTTCAACTTTATGTGAAATTTGGGTACCTAGCATATTTCCGATTTAAATGGGGGGCTTCGTGGTGCAGTGGTTAGCACACTCGGCTTACAACCGAGAGAGCCTGGGTTCAATTCCCAGGCGGAGTGGAAAAATTTGGGTGGCTTTTCCGATATCCTACGCCTCTGTCCACCCAGCAGTGAATGGGTACCAGGCATTAATCGGGGGTTGTGTCCCGTCTCTTGGGATCTGTTCCCTTCTCCTACAATTCCTTCCCCTTCTGTCTCTCTCCGCCATATGACCACAGATGTTGCGCCGATCAAATGAAACTTTCCAACTTTTCCGATTTAAACTCACCTGTGGCACCATCTGCGAGAACGGTGGTGCGGACACCATTCAAGGGGTCACTCAACAAACTTTGACACTCCCACACACTCATATGCCCATGCCCTCCCTTACCTCTTCTCTCTCTCTCTCTCTCTCTCTCTCTCTCTCTCTCTCTCTCTCTAGTGAGAGAGAGAGAGAGAGAGAGAGAGAGAAGAGGTGAGGGAGGGCATGGTCAATTAACAGACTACTGAGCTGTCAGCGAGTTGAACAGACTCAGTGCAGCCAGCTGATATGCATCTAACACATGTCCCGTCCATACACTGCTTAACCTCACCCTATAACATTCTTTTATGTGACGCACAAAAAACAACAATTGGTGGAACGGGAGCAAACCCCGACACGTAACATATACGTATGTTGGCACGGGTGTTATGCAGTGTTGTTATGAGGTCGCGTCCACACTGGCGTTTTTGTTACATGACAAGAGTTACGTTACGATGTTTTGTTGGTGTGTGTACCCGGCATCTACATCTGTGTACCCCACATCTACAGAAGGTGCGGGGAGGCAGCTGCTGAATGGTCACCATGCGGGCGTGGTGGACTTGGCCGGAACTAGGTTCGAACCCCCACCGAAATAGCTGATTTTTCAAGTTGATGCCGAGTGGCAGAAAATCACCCACATTCTGTCCAAATCTTCAATCAACCCTAACTTCAGCGACTTTGGTCAAGAGGAGCACTGGGGACAGTATGGGCCCAGAAAGAGTAATACATCATGGCAGCCACTATAAATTAAATCAGCCTGCACCACCAATGGAGTGGGGCTGTCCACAAGGCCCCTTAAGAAAGCCTACCGATGCTAGAGGCAACACAAAAAAAAAAAAGTTAATTTGGGCCCCAGATATTTGCCGTTGTTTTGAGGGTGCCGTAGTTTTGAATGCTGAATAAACAAGGTTCTACTATACAGTAAACCCTCGATATAACGGATTTTGGATATAACGAACAAGGTCAGAGGGTCAGAAATTCACGGGGACCAACCGAGAATGTTTTTTAATGAACTGCGCCCGGTAACTACATTGGCATCTGCTAGCCACCTCGCCCTCCTCCCGTTATCTGCTTCAATTACTGTTGTCTTTTTCAGCCCACCTTATGAAATATTTTCCTCCTTGTGGTTCCCATTCAAATGAAGAACCTATTTTAACCACAAGAAAGTCTTATGCATCAATCCAGGATGTAAATGTAATGGAAAATAACCAAGTGTTTGTGAGTATCGGTACTGACACAGCTTAAGGGGTCGCCCGTTAGGTAGGTTAGGTTAGGTTTGGTTAGTTTGAATTTATTCTGGATTTGGTGTGGGGCGGAGGAAATACACGGTGCAAGACGGGGCACGGCGGTGGTGTTGCGTGAAATACCTCCTTGCAGAAATGTCACTCTGGTGTCCACCATGCTTGCACACTGGAGGAATACACGGCAGTGAAAGCATTAATTTGCCTGGTTTTGTTTTAGTTTGTCCATTTGTGATCTTTGTGAGTGGTGAGTGAAACAGAGAAACAGTCAGCAAGTTGAACCTCTCTCTGCGAGTTATTATGTGACAACGGCGACGGGTGTACAACAGGCACTGAAAAGTCAATCATTTATTGATTTGTGACAGAAACAGTTAGCAGACTATTTCATAATACACCGAAAACTACCAAAAAAAAAAAGGTTTCGTCTGCCAGTGCGAGATAGACACACTTGTAAAATTTTACCCATACTTGTAACAATACGATCCCCCTGCCGGGCCCCACTGCCAACCTGGCAGCCTCAGTGCATTGCAGTCCGTTGGCAAGTGTGCTGTGCAGTTCTGCAGACAACGTGGAGACAACATACACAATAAAAAAAAACTATACCCATGTTTATTAGGTTCGTTGGTATTATTGTGCGTATCTTTAAATATATGCCGCTTATAACAGACTTTCGGCATTAACAGACTAATGTCCCCCCAATTAGTCCGTTATATCAAGGGTTTACTGTACTTCATTACTCACCAATATTGCATAAAAGTGCTAAACAGCAGTTTTAGGAATTTAAATCCCTTCAAAGAGAATAGGTCCAGAGGTGAAAATAAGGCAATAAATAGTGAAGCAAGTTTACAAAAACACTCTATAACTAGGAGGTGTCATTTCATTGAGTCAAAGCTGCCTGAGTAGTCTATATTCACCTAATCTATTTACTTTTCACTTATTTATAATATTTTTACATAGTTACTGGACCATGCTAAATTTCTTAACCCAGTAGCAGCGGTAATCTATTTACTTTTCACTTATTTATAATATTTTTACCTAATTACCGGACCATGCTAAATTTCTTAACCCAGTAGCAGCGGTAATCTATTTACTTTTCACTCATTTATAATATTTTTACATAGTTACTGGACCATGCAAAATTTCTTAACCCAGTAGCAGCGGTAATCTATTTACTTTTCACTCATTTATAATATTTTTACATAATTACTGGACCATGCAAATTTTTTTTAACGTACCTTCTGTACATGTCACTTTATCAGTTTCACTCATCCTTGAGCATCAGCTCAGGACTCACTTGTAGTACTCATTGGAGCCATCTCTTCAATAATTTAAGGCACTACCCAGCAGGGCTGGGGTATTCGTATTCGGTATTCGTATTCAAATACATTCAAATACAGTATTTGGGTGTATTCGTATTCAAATACTTTGTCATCTGACATCAAAGTATTCGCATTCGTATTCAAATACTTGGGAAAAGTATTCGTATTCTTTGAATAATATGCCGAATAATCTTAAATCCATCATCAGAAATAATAGTTATTGTTCCTTCCACGTTACAAATCTTCGTTCCTGTTTGTCCGACGTGTATGATACAGGTTCACTAGCGTGGCCGCTGTGACTGTTGGAGTCTGGCGGCGACGGCGGCTGTCAGTTGCCTCTTGCTAGTGGTAGGGGGTGTATTATAATAGAAGTGAGATCTACAGGAGGATACTGAAAAAGACTTGGTTAATATAATTTGATAAGGTATTTTGTTGTGTTTCTTTCAGTACAGCTTAGATATATACTTGAACATTTTGGAAAACAAATATGTATAGGAGAATGCTGGCATCAGTTATAAGTTCATGATGCCATTTTATTATTGAATAACTTTCTGAGGCTACTGACAGCAACCTTTACTCTGTTCCCTCCTACTATCTCTATCCTAAATTTCAATCCAAAGCTGGATGTTGCGCCTACGTGCGCAACGACATCACTTGCTCTCGTGCCCACGACCTTGACTCTTCAGAATTTTCTACCATCTGGCTAAGACTTCATTGTCATTCTATTACTAAATACACCTGTGCTGTTTATCTCTCACCTAACTCTACTAACTATGTAAAATTCTTTGACTATTTGAACTCTAAAGTGGAGCATATCTTGACTCACTCTCCCTTCGCTGAAATCTCCATCTTAGGAGATTTCAATGTTCACCACCAGCTTTGGCTTTCATCCTCCTTCACTGACCAGCTGGTGAACAAGCCTACAACTTTGCTCTCCTCAACGACCTAGAGCAGTTGGTTCAGCACCCTACACGTATTCCCGACCGTCTTGGAGACAGGCCCAACATTCTACACCTTTTCACCCTCAAATTAAAAAAGTTGAATTTCAAATTAAAAAAAAGTTGATATTCAAATCAAAAAAGTTGAAATTCAAATTAAAAAGTTGAAGTTCAAATTAAAAAAGTTGAAGTTCAAATTAAAGAAGTTGAAGTTCAAAATTAAAAAAGTTGAAATTCAAATTTAAAAAGTTGAAATTCAAATTAAAAAAGTTGAATTTCAAATTACAAAAGTTGAATTTCAAATTTAAAAAGTTGAATTTCAAATTAAAAAGTTGAATTTCAAATTAAAAAGTTGAATTTCAAATTAAAAAAGTTGAATTTCAAATATAAAAAGTTGAGGTTCAATTAATAGATATAGTGCAAGTCATAGAAAGATATATGAGCATGCCTATATACATAAATGCATACATCCACAAACTTATATATATATATATATATATATATATATATATATATATATATATATATATATATATATATATATATATATATATATATATATATATATATATATATATATATATATATAATCTACTGATGTGAAGGTATTCTATGTTTCATTATTTTTACGTTGCTACGTATAGCGTAATACCTGGGCTTTTCTGGGTTGGGTCCAGGCCCCGCTGCTGTGATTGGCCAGGCAAGGGAACATTAGCTGCTGGCTGTGAACACAGGGCTAGGCACCCCAGCAATGGGTTAGCGGCTGAGGTTGTCGTGCCTAATTGCCGAATCCCAAGTAACAGATCCCCCCAAGGTGCAGCAGGACTGCGATAAGCCAGGGAGAGATTGCCGCGAGTGCAAACCGCGATGACGCTGCTCGAACCCTTTTCTCAGCGCCCAGAGCACATCAATCGCGCGCATTTCACTCCCTGGTGCAGACTGACTGCTACAAAGCCATGGGGCATACCATAGTATGAGTATGGACAGAAGCACCTATGCAGTACTCTGTCATTGCCTTTATGGCAGGCCGTGATCAAAAGTTGGGTTTTCAGGTCCGTAGACTTAACCTACACTATATCCGAGTTTTTCCCATATCTGGGTGCCCCCGTGGCTCTATTAACACGGATACGAGAGGGTTTACTGTATTCAAATTATCAGTATTTCAGTGTATTCGTATTCGTTTTCGTATTCGCATAAATATGAAGTATTTGTATTCGTATTAGAATACGAATACGAATTCACCCCATTCCCGCTACCCAGTCCAGAGAACAGAAATATTTGTCTGTCAACATGCAGACAAATTTTAATCTCTCCTGAGTCTCCTCACTGCTTGGCACAGCTCAATGCATTTGGTGGCTCATTTGTTTTCTTAATTTCTTTTCATTATTGGAATATTTGTCAGCCACTTAGAAATTCAGACTATTGGGATTTTATAATCGTCCGTATGCTGATTATTGGATTTTTATTGCACTGAAAGCCCAGTATATCTTCACATTATGGCATGTACTAGAAACTTTACTTTTCTCTGTTATTTAACCTGATAGCAGCGACGGGCCAAATTTGTGGCTTTACTGTGTAGCAGTGACGGGCCAAATTTGTGCCATGACATAGACCCCCCAAAATAGATGATACATAAACTGATCACAAATGCTTTGATATACATTACTAAATGGTTTGTGTGAGTGATGATTTTTTCTCATTTTTCTCGCTTAGAGGAACCATTATGAAACATGATCCCCGCTGCTACAAGGTTAAAGAAAAATAAGGATTTTTAGAGTAGACTGAGAAATCTTGCAAAAACAGAAAAGAAGCTGCAATCGTAAATGTAAGACTGTCAAATAAGATACAGGTAACTCTCGATTTACGTGAGTTTGTTTTACGCGTTTTTTAAATAACACGGGGTCCAAAATCCAAATAAATGTTTAATTTACACGTTTTTTCCACTTATACACGATATTTTATGGAGTGGCCACCATATGTCTCACGCAACTGGACTCACACGGCGCCGTGGCCACACAGCTGAGCTCAGTTCTTCCCGCGCGCCACTTGAACAACAATACAGTACCCACGCTGCCACGCTACTTAACGATAGGGGTGGGCAGGTAACGGTACCAGTACCGGTACTAACGGTACCAGCTATATATACGGTACGGTACCGGTACCAATACTGTCCAGGCGCTCATGCTGTCCTCATTTCTTTCTCAGATGAGTGAGGCTGAGACTGAGTGCCTGATTGGATATCTCGGTGATATGGATATTCTCTCTCTCTCTCTCTCTCTCTCTCTCTCTCTCCACTGAGGAGGATCGCCCATGCCATGCTGTTATCCCGTTTTCCCGTCGGGCGCCATTTGTATGATCTTGATCTTGATGTCACAGCTGGCTTACGATTGTATGACTAAGGAGCAGTACAAGCTACATAAAAGAAACATATTGGAAAAAAATATCCAAGTGTTCATTATTAATTATTAATATTAGTGAGAATAATGGGGTAAATATGATATCAGAAACTGTACATCATGAGTCTTGTACGAGGAGTTATTTCACGCCCGGCCGCCATTTGCATTGTTTACAAACCACACAACAAACAGCTGCATGCCGCGTGTCACCAGAACCGCGTGAATTGTGTCTTGCCTAGTTGTCTGTCATAACCTACGAGTGATGGTGGGAATAATATGCTCATTATGATATCAGAAGCTATGCATCATCAGTATGTTTACGGGAATGTATTTCTCACAACACCAGCCCGGCCGCCATTTTCATTGCTTTACTCAAGGACACTTGTCAATTCAAGCAGTAAAGATTACACCAAAAATATATAAATTTCAGGAAACTGTACATTGTCAATGTTCTTTAACCCGTACATATTTCTGAGCATTTTAAGATCTTTATTTCAAAATTGTTGTCTTTAAGTTTGGGGTGCGCGTTATACGCCGCAAAATACGGTATTTATTTTTCGACAGAAACCTACCTCTTGTTTGATTTACATTGGTTTTGATTTACGCGACCTCTTCAAGGACGCAATACTCGCGTAAATCGAGAGTTACCTGTAGTCTTTTACATATATAATTGTATTTTCATGCCATTGCTGACACAGTAATACTAATGAACTGTCTTTTTCATCCAGGCTGACACCACAAACTCTGCTGGGGCTGATGACGATATCGCTCTTGGTGACTTAACAGAGCAAGAGTCTAATGCTGAGAACCAACAGGTTAGTGTACACCATGCCACTCCTCATCCAGTGAGCATGATTACTTTTTTTTTTTTTTTTTTACGTCTACGCCTAGCGTCTGCAAGCAAGCCTACTGGCGCTATAGGCATAGACGTAAAAAAAAAAAAAAAAAAAAAAAACATGCATGTGGGCGATCAACAGTGTTACCGCAGTTGTGTAGCCAGTAGGGCAATGAAACAACCTTTCTCGTAGACGTACGATATAATGTGGTCAAACCTGTCAACAATAACATTTACTTTCAGGATCACAAACATAAAACTCAAAATGTCCGTGTCTCTTAGCACCACAAAGGGCAGCTAGGCACTTCACTTAACATTTAACGTCCAACATTGTATGTGTATGTCACTTAACATCTACTAACATCAACATTGTATGAAGGCAACGAAGGCAACAACAATACAGTATATAATTGGGTAAATGGGCAAAGATATAATCATATTACGCAAGCGAATGCACTTACGTATTCTGGTCCTACTGGAAACATCTCCGTCGTTCTGTTCCTCATGTCCCTCCTTCAGGTGGACTTCTCCTGCAGGGGCAGACAGCGAAGACGAGAAGACATGTCTTCCCATCGTCAGACCTTTAGCAATCTGCCTCTCCCTCCTCACCTTGAGACCATATTCTCTCCTATATGGTGTTTCACTCAGGACACTGAACAAGGGTGCCGTCATCCAAGTGTAGGCCAGCCTAATGGATTTGGTGACCTCTCTGACCATAATGTCATAACATTCCCGACAATAAATGACCTTTGCGATAGTACACGGATATTAACAGAGGATAGGTGTCCCTACACCATGAGCGCCACAACCTTCATACTCTTTTCCTATTTTCTTATTTACACCTCACCTCCTATTATTTGTTCCCTGGCGGTAATAACAGTCATGAAGGAATTGTGAAAGTGTAAGATAAATGCAAATCTAAGGAATTATAATAAAATGAAGATATGTACAAAGTGCAATAAGGTTTATTTGAAAGTTGTCTTTAATATGTTAGTAATAATACACTAATGATAACAATTCATTAGAAATACAGTCGTCGCATATGGCGCGGTTAATTGGTTCTGAGCAACGGCCGCACCATAGGAAACCGCTTCATAGGAATAACTAAACCTATGATGTTTAGTGTTGAAGACGGTGACAGCTGAGTGTTGTCGAAGAATAGGGGATAGGTGTTTGGAAGATTGTGTCGAGTTGATAGGTGGAGAAATTGAGTTTTTGAGGCATTGAAGGACACAAGGTTCCTTCTGCCCCAATCGGAAATGATAGCAAGGTCTGAGGTTAAGCGTTCTGCAGCCTCCAGTCTGGAGTCGTGTACTTCCTGTTGTGATGGTCTTCTATTGAAAGAAGTTGAATAATGCAGAGTGGAGTCGTCGGCATATGAGTGGACAGGACAGTTTGTTATGGAAAGAAGATCATTGATGAATAACAGGAAGAGAGTGGGTGATAGGACAGAGCCCTGTGGAATGCCACTGTTGATAGGTTTAGGGGAAGAGCAGTGACCGTCTACCACTGCAGAGATAGAATGGCCGGAAAGGAAACTGGAGATAAAGGAACAGAGAGAGGGATAGATTCCAAAAGAGGGCAGTTTAGAAATCAAAGACTGGTGCCAGACTCTATCGAAGGCTTTCGATATGTCTAGCGCAACAGAGAAAGTTTCACCGAAACGGCTAAGAGAGGATGACCAAGAGTCAGTTAGGAAGGCTAGGAGATCACCAGTAGAACGCCCCTTGCGGAACCCATACTGGCGATCAGATAGAAGGTTAGAAGTGGAAAGGTGCTTTTGAATCTTCTGGTTAAGGATTGATTCAAAAGCTTTAGATAGACAAGAAAGTAAAGCTATAGGACGGTAGTTTGAGGGATTGGAGTGGTCACCCTTCTTAGGCACAGGCTGTACAAAGACATACTTCCAGCAGGAAGGAAAGGTAGATGTTGACAGGCAGAGACGAAAGAGTTTGACCAGGCAGGGTGTCAGCATGGAAGCACAGTTTTTAAGGACAATAGGAGGCACTCCATCAGGTCCATAAGCCTCCTGAGAGTTGAGGCCAGAGAGGGCATGGAAAACATCATTTGGAAGAATCTTAACCCTCTCGCGCACCGTAAGTTTCCAATAAGTTTCTGTTCCACTCACAATGGATTTCTCGGCCTGACCGGCCTTTTTTTGCCGCCGCGATACTCTACATTCCCGGCCGTATTTTACCCTCACAAATATATCGTACCGCAACAAATTTGGTATCAATGGCTTCATAAAGTCTTGTACTAGAACATACGCAAATAAAAATAGAGGAAAATAAACAATACAAACTTGTTTAGGTCTCTCTCTGTATAGAGTATTGTAAACAATAAATCCCCCCTCGCTAGCTTGAAAGTTTGTGGGCCAACTTTTCTTGCCGAATATATGTTTCGAAGCGGAATTTAGTGAGGATTCTTTTGGTATCTTCAAAATCCTCATACGCCTGTTAGTTCCCGAGTTACACCAAGAGAACTGAATTTATATCTACATAATCATCAGAGTTGGCGCTCCCTCACATTTCCTTTTACTAGTACGCTATTTTTTTTTTTTTATCACTTGTAAATAAATTTTATAGCATTATATAGCTGATTTCATATGGAAGAAGATGCAACCTTCAAAACTACACCAACCCTTGTAGGTATCGTGTGGTAACGTCTGCAATGAAGTTCCCCACGCAATATACGCAACTTTCGCTCTCCGTAACTAAGTATCGTATCTTCCCCACTCTGAATTCACATACAAAAAATATATTATTTTTACGTAGAACACAACGCTACACACGTATATATCATAAAACACTCGATTTTCGGTGGTGCGGGACAGATTAAAGCCTACGCGGGCCTCGCTTAGATGGGAGTGAGGGTGCGCGTACCTCCTTGTGGAACCCCCTCTGGGCCAAACTGATGAACAAAATGGCTCCGCGCTCCTCTCCTGCGCCCCATAGAGAGGTTGCCGTATGTTACCATGAAGAAACTTATCCCACTGAATAACTATACCAAATTCGACGCAATTTCACCAGAAACTTTATTTTTAATGAATATTTTAAAGTTTTATGACGCAAAACGTGTCATCGTGCGCCAGGACCTTTTTCCCTTATTGACTCAAAACGAGTCATCGTGCGCGAGAGGGTTAATAACAGGCATAAAGGAGTCAGAGGGGGGATGAGTAGGAGGAAAAATACAAGTTGGTACTGGCTAGCCGCCATTTTATCCCACCTGCGCTCACAAACGTGGGCGAATCTTGCCCATGGGTTTCCCAGCAGGGTTGCTGGGACCGCCCTGGATACTCTCAAATGCGTGACGCCGCAGCACGAGTTGCCAACTCGGACTGCCCGCTCCAGCCTGGTTTGGAGAGGTGGAGCGCCTCCGTGCTGTGATGACGTCAACAGCAAATATGGCGGCCCAAACAAACACATTTAAGTGCTTCCATTGCATTTCACCTCACTGTGCCACCATAACCACTGCAGCTTCCTTTTCATCCTCTGTTGCAAGGAGCTCGTTGGCCAAAACAGCTTGTGATGCAGGTTTAAACGTCATCAGGAAGATCAGCGGACGCCATTTTACTGCCAGTGAGATGCCGTTACCATAGCAACAACGAGGCTTAACTGAGAGGCACACAAAAGTGTTTGATAGAGGGTTCCGGGAGGTCTGGGCGCCCGGGGCGGCCTGAGTCGCTCTCTCAAATGCACCTCTGGAGACCACGAACCGCGTCATAGATGGTTTTGCCCGCGTGATCTGAACATACGGTTCTGAAACCATACCGCATCATAGGAAACCGCGCCCTATGAATCCGCGTCATACGCGACTTGACTGTACCGTATATCCTACCATATAAGATGCACCGGAGTTTAAGATGCACCTATAATTTGGCAAGATATGTTTGAAAAAAAAATTAAAGATCCACATTTTCCCTGAACTTACTGTTTATGCAGTATTACATTTGGCCACCTTACTTCCTATTAAACAAACATTTTATTACACAAATGTCAGTAGTCCCATGCATCACCTGGTCCACCTCAGGGCCGGGGATAATGGGTGGGGTGTGGTGAGGCATCGAGGGTGGTCCACTAAGGGGTCGGGTGTGATGGTTGGGGCGGGGCGCCACCGGGGCTGGTCCACTATGGGGCCGGGGGTAACGGGCGGGGTGGGGCAGCGGCGGGGCTGGTCCACTAAGGGGCCGTGGGTGACAGGTGGGGCGGGACGGCGGCGGGGGTAACGAGTGGGGTGATGCAGGGCGGTGGTAGGGGTGGTTTACTTTGGGGCGGGGGATAACAGGTGGGGCATGGTGGTGGTAGGGGTGGTCCACTACGGGGATCGGGGGTAAATGGTAGGATGGGGCAGCAGTTGGGGGTGGTCCACTACAGGGTCGGGGGTTACGGATGGGGTGAGGGTTGTCCTCTATGGAGCCAGGGTTAGCGGGTAGGGGGGGGGGGCGCGGCGGGGGTGGTCCTCTACGTGCCTGGGGGTACGGGCGTCGGGGTGGCAGGGGTGGTCTTCTGAGGGGCCTGGGGTAACGTTTTATTTATTTATTTATTTATTTTTTTTTTTTACAGCTAAGGAGACAGTTCAAGGGTGTAATGAAAAATATAAAAAAAAGCCTGCTACTTACTGCTCCTGAACAGAGGTCGAAGGAATGGCCAAAAAGAGAGGTCAATTTCGGGAGGAGAGGTGTCCTGATACCCTCCTCTTGAAAGAGTTCAAGTCGTAGGCAGGAGGAAATACAGATGAAGGAAGATTGTTCCAGAGTTTACCAGCATAAGAGATGAAAGACTGAAGATGCTGGTTAAATCTTGCATAAGGGGTTTGGACAGTATAGGGATGAGCATGAGTAGAAAGTCGTGTGTTGCGAGGCCGCAGGAGGGGGGGAGGCATGCAGTTAGCAAGTTCAGAAGAGCAGTCAGCATGAAAATATCGATAGAAGATAGAAAGAGAGGCAACATGGCGGCGGAATTTAAGAGGTAGAAGACTATAAGTAGGAGGAGGAGAGCTGATGAGACGAAGAGCCTTTGACTCCACTCTGTCAAGGAGAGCTGTGTGAGTCGACCCCCCCCCCACACATGAGATGCATACTCCATACGAGGGCGGACAAGGCTCCTGTAAATGGATAGCAACTGTGCGGGGGAGAAGAACTGGCGGAGACGGTACAGAACGCCCAGCCTAGAGGAAGCTGATTTAGTAAGAGATGAGATATGAAGTTTCCAGTTGAGATTTTGAGTTAAGGATAGACCGAGGATGTTTAGTGTTGAAGAAGGTGATAGCTGAGTGTTGTCAAAGAATAGGGGATAGGTGTTTGGAAGATTGTGTCGAGTGGATAGGTGGAGAAACTGTGTTTTTGAGGGATTGAAGGACACCAGGTGCCTCTTGCCCCAATCGGAAATAATAGTAAGGTCTGAGGCTAAGCGTTCTGTTGCCTCCAACCTTGAATCATTAAGTTTCTGTAGGGTTGATTTTCTATTAAAAGAAGTTGAGTAATGCAGAATGGAGTCATCGGCGTAAGAATGGATAGGACAGTTCGTTTTGGAAAGAAGATCATCAATGAACAACAAAAAGAGAGTGGGAGATAGGACAGAACCCTGTGGGACACCACTGTTAATAGGTTTAGGGGAAGGACAGTGACCGTCCACCACAGCAGAAATAGAACGCTCAGAAAGGAAACTGGAGATAAAGGTACAGAGAGAAGGATAGAAACCGTAGGGGGGTAGTTTGGGAAGCAAAGATTTGTGCCAGACCCTATCAAAAGCTTTTGATATGTCCAGCGCAATAGCAAAGGCTTCACCGAAACGGCTAAGAGAGGATGACCAAGAGTCAGTTAAGAAGGCTAGGAGATCACCAGTAGAACGTCCCTTGCGGAACCCATACTGGCGATCAGATAGAAGGTCAGAAGTGGAAAGGTGCTTTTGAATTTTTCGGTTAAGGATTGATTCAAAAGCTTTAGATAGACAAGAAAGTAAAGCTATAGGGCGGTAGTTTGAGGGATTGGAGTGGTCAACCTTCTTAGGCACAGGCTGTATGAAGGCATACTTCCAGCAGGAAGGAAAGGTAGATGTTGACAGGCAGAGGCGAAAGAGTTTGACCAGGCAGGGTGACAGCACGGAGGCACAGTTTTTAAGGACAATAGGAGGCACTCCATCAGGTCCATAAGCCTTCTGAGGATTGAGGTCAGAGAGGGCATAGAAAACATCATTTTGAAGAATCTTTATAACAGGCATAAAAGAATCAGAGGGGGGATGAGTAGGAGGAATATGCCCAGAATCGTCCAGAGTGGAGTTTTTAGAAAAAGTTTGAGAGAAGAGTTCAGCCTTAGAGATAGATGAGACGGCAGTGTTGCCATAAGCACTGAGGAGTGGAGGGAAAGATGAAGAAGTGAAGTTGGAGATGTTTTTGGCTAGATGCCAGAAGTCACGGGAAGAGTTAGAAAAAGCAAGGTTTTGGCATTTTCTATTAATGAAAGAGTTTTTGGTTAGTCGGAGAATAGATTTGGTACGATTCTGGGCAGAAATGTTAAGTTCATAGTTAGGATTAGTTGGTTGGGGGCAGGGCGCCAGGGTTGGTCCTCTATTGGGCCAGGGGTGACGGGTGAGGGCAGGGCGAAGGTGGGGGTGGGGGTGGTCCACTACGCTGTATGGGGTCGGGGGCAGCGGGTGGGGCAGGGGTGATGCACATAACGTTATCAGCTAGTGCCACTTTCGTGATATAAATTATGGCTATGGCTTCAGCATAAGTCTATTCATTACCTCAACAAACTTCCCAAGGATTTTATTCACAGAATACACTGTGTATTCGATATGTGCGAGTTCGAAATATGCGAATTCGCCCAAAACACCTCCGTTTGACACAATAGTACCCAGATGTCCCCAGAATGAATCATATATGTTTATAAATTATTAGACAATGATTACAAATGAAATTAATGCTGAAATATAAAATCAACATAAAAGTCTGTTAGATTGTTGTCTAGACGCTGTAAATGCGAGGTGGCCATTGTTGGTGTAGGTACAAGATGACTGTTGTTGTTTTTGGTGGTAACACCTTACACAAATAAAACATGGCATCATTGTAAACAGTAAACAGTAATGCCCAGCTCAGGAATAGTAACAGTACACCAGGTATTTGTTATATGCGAGGGTTACATTCCGCAAAAAGCTCGCATAATGTGAATTCGCATATATCAAACCTTTCATCCAATTAATTACAGGGGGTTATGTTCCACGACCCATTTTTGAACCCTCTAACTATTTATTCCATGCGAATGTGATTGACTTAAATGTGCCAAGTATTCGTTTTATGTGAGAAAAATTTGCTATTTTGCGAGTACCGGCGCTGGTGCGACTTGTTGGTGAGGTATGGTGGCCAACTCGCACTAGAGGGCGGCGGGTGCAAATGTTTTCCCGCACTTTCCTCGCCTATAATAATTAACCTTTTCCTCCTTCTGATCCTAAATTGAGTGAGTACAATTTCTAATTTTTTGTTTGTTTACAATGTATTTTCATATAATATTTTACAGTTTATCTGTATTTAATTTGCTTTATTGTTGTTTAAGGGCTTTATTATTGTGGAAAGGTGCTGGAATAAATAGTTAGAGGGTTCGAAAATGGGTCGTGGAACATAACCCCCTATAATTAATGGGATGATAGGTTCGATATATGCGAATTCACATTATGCGAGCTTTTTGCGGAACGTAACCCTCGCATATAACAAATACCTGGTGTACTGTTACTATTCCTGAGCTGGGCATTACTGTTTACTATTTACAATGATGCCATGTTTTATTTGTGTAAGGTGTTACCACCAAAAACAACAACAGTCATCTTGTACCTACACCAACAATGGCCACCTCGCATTTACAGCGTCAAGACAACAATCTAACAGACTTTTATGTTGATTTTATATTTCAGCATTAATTTCATTTGTAATCATTGTCTAATAATTTATAAACATATATGATTCATTCTGGGGACATCTGGGAACTATTGTGTCAAACGGAGGTGTTTTGGGCGTTGGTACCGTAGCAGTAACAATAACCCCTAGGCCTACCAAAACCTAATCATCGGGGTATAAGACACAGGATGAGTTTTGCAATCTTCTTTTAAGAAAAATAAGTGCGTCTTATGTGGCGGGACATAGAGTAATTTAAATTTGCTTCTTTTTTTTTATTGTTACCTATCTTGATGCTACACATTCAAGGAATGTGCATGGAAAAAAAAAATTCAATTAATAAGAAAGTAATAAATATAAGTTTGATATTTTCAATACATATCCTGATGCTACACCTAACCCTTAGAGTACGGGTGGCGATATATTTCTCTGAATGCTGTGCACAGGGAAAATTTAGACATTTAAAAGAGGTGGAAATGGTGTCTTTGCAATAATTGTATATTCATCTAGTATATATGGTGGTGTAATAAAACTTCTCTCCTAATAATAATAAAAAAGAGTTATGACAGCCGAAAACATTGCACATTTTCTCGTGGCCGTGACGTGTCGCGTGGAAGCACCCCACTCGCTCTCTGTCAATGTCACTACCATAGCAGTCATCAGAATCACTGTCACTTTGATTCGCCCGCGCTTTACTTCCGCCTGGAGCAGAGTAACTGCTTGATGCGTCACGAGACGTGACAGATGTAATCCGAACAAAAGTGGAAAATGATCTGTGGCCTTCAGTAGGGCACGCACTGAGACGAATGAGAGTGTGCACAGATGCCAGATGCCTCCACCATTCTTCTGAGTCAAGAACTGGCAGTATATTTGAAACGTAGGGAGCGTAGTGTGATGATTATATATATGATCCCCGTACGGGTGGGGTGTGTGGTAGCGCACTTATATATATATATATATATATATATATATATATATATATATATATATATATATATATATATATATATATATATATATATATATATATATATATATATATATATATATATATATATATATATATATATATATATATATATATATATATATATATATATATATATATATATATACGATTGCTGTAATGTAAGGGTTAAAGGTGTGTGTATGGAAAACTATATTTTTACCCTAATGTTCCAAACGTTAAAACAAAATAACCAAGACAAAACCGGAAGGGTTCTACAGTAGCATGTGGTCTACCCCAGTATCTGTAGTCCAAGCTGCATAATGACCTGGCCTGTCTCCCGAGATCTCATCTGATGTATTTACCTATTTATTTACCTATTTGTAGTCTACAAGGCCCGAGCTAAGCTCTAATAGTCCCGTCTCCATATCTACATTCATCCAGCATTTCCTTCATTGATGGACACTGCTCATCTCCACCACCTCTTCCCGCAAGCTGTTCCATGTGTTAACACTTCTATGTGGAAAACTATACTTCTTCAAGTCACTCAAACAGGTTCCTTTATTAAGTGTCTTTCCATGTCCTCTCAACCCCTTCGTTCTCACAGTAGAGAAGAGATCATCTCTATCCACCTCATCAAACTTATTTACCAACTTGTACAGCATAAACAGATCTCCTCTCTCCCTTCTTTGTTCCAGTGTCGTCAAGTCCATCTCCTTCAATCTGTCTTCATACGTCGTATTTGAGAGTTCTGGGACCATATCAGTTGCAATTCTCTGTATTCTTTTCAACTTTCTGATATCCTTCTTTTTGTGAGGCGACCACACAA
The DNA here is from genome assembly GCF_024679095.1 of Eriocheir sinensis. NCBI lineage: Eukaryota > Metazoa > Arthropoda > Malacostraca > Decapoda > Varunidae > Eriocheir > Eriocheir sinensis. The sequence goes on from NC_066539.1 coordinate 841,116, forward strand.
CTGCAGCATATTCAAGCTTTGGTCTTATCAGTGTTGTTATTATTTTCTTCATCATTTCCTTGTCCATATAAATGAATGATACCCTTATATTTTGCATCATCCTGTAGGTTTCTCCAAATAACTTGTTTATGTGCTTTTCTGGGGATAGTGTGTCTTGCATTGTTACTCCCAAATCTTTTTCTTCGTGTACCACCTTTAAGTTTTCTTCTCCCATCCTGTATGTTTTCCTTGCTCTTTTTTACTTTTCCCCATTTTCATAACATGCATTTGTTTGCATTAAATTCCATCTCCCATAACTGGCTCCATCTATACACTCTATCCAGGTCTTTTTGCAGCTCTTTACAGCCTTCCTCCATCTTCACTGTATTGTTACCTGAGTGCTCCTGATTTGACCAGTCACCGTGCTCAAAGTTACATAATGACCTGACCTGTTTCCTGAAATTTCAGCTTGTCTTGTCACCTGAGTGCTCCTGACCAGTCTATATAAAAGGACAATCAATAAACACCCACATTTCTATCTTCATTGCATTGCCAATAACATCATTATAAATCATTCTGCTATACAACTGCAATGCTGTTAAAAGATTTCTACAGATGTGTCATTTTGATGAAGGAAACGGCAGCTGCATTTTTATGAGGAAACAGTCCTCTGGATAATAATAAATCAATTATGCAGGACTGTTCAACTTGTTTTTTCATCATCTTGCAGTGCAGGTTCCTGTAGTTGAGGTAGGACTGCACACACTGAATTGTAAACATGGGAAGAGGAAGGACATCCCTAGAAAAACTATTTTGTGCCATTGCACTCATTCTCCACTTTGTTTTTTAAGACTTGCAAGGCTTGTCTTTCTAGTTTCAACAGTTACCATAGAAAGTGTAGCCTTCTTCCAATGAGATCGTACTGAGGTGACTTGTTCATCAGCATTGCGTCTGTCAAGCCACCCCACAAAGCAGCCACATGTTTACCAAGCCCCTGTGCTGCTGTACAGTCTTGACACTTGGCATTAAGTATTTCCTCTTCAGATTCATTGATGATGGCTACAACATTGTAAGGCTTTGTGTTTACTCTGATGATGTCTGTTCTGCAGTCCCTCACAATCCATCTCTTCACAGCAGTTGCACATAGCTGATAGCATCATCACCATAATCCTCCCCAGCAGATCTGGAACCCACTACGGGCCGGTCTTACAGTCCTTTCGGGAGCGGCAAAACGAAAACGCGCACCAGGTTTGTTGGCTGGCGTATGAGAGCCAGGCGCCCATCTTACACTCAAAGATTTACGCTCCCCAACGAGACCCGCACCGAACCTAAATGGTCGGGCGAGGTTGGCGAGCGTGAGCGTGAAAACGTAAACAAAGTCGTGTGATTTATCGGCGTGTACCATGAACTGTGCAACGACCACTGTCGTTTTTCTAGAGATAAATCATGTTTTCAGGATTACCTCATCTCCAGGTAGAGTTGTGGGCATGCCTCAAAGCTGCATGCGGCCTCTGTGTTTGTCCGCCTTACTTGTCCTTGAGTCTGTGGTGGGTAATAATAATAATGACAGGGCCAGTGTGATATTCCTGCTACCCACAGTTTATCTTCCCAAAGTTTTCCTAGATACCCATTAGTTGGTCAGTCCAAAAGGGTCCATGAACAGCTGGGTGAGCTGCGTGTCGACTGATCAAGCTGAGATTCATACACGGACACACGGATTTGCTGCTGAACCTGCGGACCAATGCACCAGTGTTTCTTTAATCTTCTCCTGGGAATTTTTGACGCGCGGCCCTCCCAGCTGTTCATTCTTCTTTTCAGTGTGATAAAAAAAGGGGGAGTAGAGGATAAAACACCTCAAGGATGAATATTTACAGTCTTTAGTAAATAGTTTAGCTCTGCCACTTCAAAATATCATGTACTCTTCCAAACTGTGGGCAAAGGGCAAACATAAATGCTCTTTAACCATAATATGAAAGTGTACATTATAAGTAACTAACCTAAGCAGACGTAACATAACCAAACCAAAACCAAAAGTGTTATAATTAGTTTTACCATGTAGATATCATTACAAAATAAAATTTCTACAGTGTAGATACTTTCCCTTGTAGATAACAAGCCAAAGTACGGTGTAGATATTTTTTTTTTCTTGTAGATAACAAGCCAAAGTAGCACCACCTAACCACTGCACTAACAGTGCTGGCAGGGTTATGTTAGTCTTCTTTAGTACTTCTATTGAACTACTTGTTTGTTTATTTTCTTCAAATCATAATGGTATTGAGTATTATTAATCTGAAAACAGTAAGAAAAAAAAGCAGGGGAAATTGTTTCTTCACTCAAGAAATGGATATTTGGGAAAACCTGGGAAAAGTAAACTGATAACTCTCCTGTCACACTAGCCATGTCCCAGGATAAATAGTTCTTACCAACAAGCAGCTCTAGGGCCAATAAGATGGAGATGAACAATGAGGCCACATGCAGCTAAAGCATATGCCCCCAACTTTACCTTTATTAATTTAGCATGGGGTAAAGAATTTATCATTATTTCATATTAATATTTTATTGATCATATAGTTTTATTTAGCCTTGGTACGTGTGATGGAAAAAGGATTACACAGTCTAATAATTTATTTTTCCATGTTGAAAATACAGGTAAATTTATTACCAAATAAAGATTTTCTTACAGCAAAAGGTCTTTTATGATATCTGTAACTTGACTGCTCTTTGATCCTATAAATGGACACAGTCACCACAGGACAGCCCAGGGGTTTGTCCTGGAGCAGAAATATCGGATGATCGTGTCACCATTCTCCCTACATTCCATCTGGCCTGTACGGTACTCTTTTCCTCCTTTCTGTAGCACACGTTCCATTGCTTTGGGCTGTTAAGCCCTAGTATTTGAACTTATCAACCTTTGCCAACTCCACTCACTGAAACCTCACTGTACCATCTCCGTAGGGCTCACTCACATGTACTCAGTCTTGCTCCTGCTGATTTTCATCCTTCTTATACAGTGCATACCTCCGCCTCTCTAGTTCATTTTCAGTTTCTTCCCTGCCTTCACTAAATATCACAATGTCATCCACAAATATCATGGTCCGTGGAGACTTCTGCCTGACCTCATCCGTCAGCCTGTACATCACTACTGAGAATAAGCGGACTGATCCTAGGTGTAGTCTAACCTTGACCCTGACACTCTTTGTAACTCCTGCCATACCAGCAACATCATAAACTTTTTCGGACACACGGTGTGCTTCCTCGGATAGAGAAATTATATGTAGAAAGGGTACCAGGTATATCGGTTGACATCTTCAATAGCCCTGCTACCTGATGATGACAATTTATATGCAGTCAGCTATGGTGAAGAGGAAGTTGCTTGTGACCAGGTATTTCACTGTGACAAGCATCTTAAGATTCAGAAGAATTCCACATCCTGTGGGAGAGACATATATGTACATAAAGTATTATTAAAAAAAAATGCTGTCATGTTGAAATTAGGATGAAAATAAATAAATGTTGGGTGTGCAGAAAACAAGAGAACTGAGAAAGAAACAAGCTGGAAAATTTAAACAAAAGTACAATATAACAGTGACTGAGTAAACTGAAAGATAGGAAGGGGGCCGAGCCGAACCTAACCTGCACAATCCTACATAAGCTACCAGAAGAGTTTGGCCTGACCTGAGTGATATATTTCAGAGACACTGACTTCACTTTTGGGGTAACCTATGATGCTTTATCGTATGAAAATAATTGTCGCACCAGAACACAACGAGAGCAATGGAGCAAAATATTTACAGAATAACAACACAGCTATTTCAAGAGAATATAAAAAAAATCTCCTTTTCAAGAGAATATAAAAAATCTCCTTAACTGCCATTCTCATAAATTACTCAGAAATGAATATTGTAGTCAGTATTTTAAATAAGTGAGAAAAATCATCTTATTGCTGTGGAAACTTGCTGTGAAGTAGCTGTCAGGGCTAATGACACTATCTTAGAGCTGCAGCTCAATATTAGGATAGTAACCTATCACTGCTAAGGATAATAACCTATTGCTGCTAAAATAAAATATGGCGACTTAATAGATTGAGAATTACATATGATTCCACGGAACTAAACAAACCTAATAATTAGTAACCTAATGCCGTTTAACTGAATCTATCAGAGCTAAAATAGTTACCTTTCACTGTAAGACAGTAGCCTATCATCTCTTATCTAGTTATTCATAATACAAACAGTCGTACTGATTAATACATAAAAATATAACTGAAATAAACTGGTGACCACCCGTGATGGGTGTAATTCTATAGTTTTTGTTTTTCCTCCCCCTCTGCCTGGGACCAACTATTATGAATAGTTCATTATACCTTGAATGTTTTTTGGGTGCAGTCTTATATATTCTTAATATTTCATAATAGAATTCATGTTGATTGAGTGCCACCAAATCCACAAGTATGCAATGGTTTGTTAACCCTATCAGCACACCCATATGAGCCACGAAAACAACTACATACAACATTTTCAAAAAGAAATGTCAATAGATAAATAAAACACTTGATATACTTACCGAAAATATCCATTGCGTTGGCTGAGACGACAGACTTGTGCTGGCGGTGTACGATATGCTGCCCAATAAAATGTTTGTACAACAAAACTAAAGGTGTTATGAATAATTATTTGCCTTGTATATGCTTTCTGCATGCTAGGTATGTCATATCATTGCAGATTTACTCATTTACATTGAATTTATTGGTTACAAATCTCATTTTCATCACCTCAACCGCTCCCCAAAATCTCCTTACGAAAACGCCAATTTTTCGTTCGCGAGCGACCGAAAAGCAGCGGTCGAGAGCGACTGTAAGACCCGATCCCACGCGGAAGGCTTTCGTTCGCTGGCTAGCGAACGAAAACGGGTGACTGTAAGACCGGGCCTACATCTATAGCATTAATTTACTTAAAAGAACCTTTTTCAAGGTCTGATGTTATTTCTTACTAACCTAATTCAATATCTTAGCTCCTAAACCATTGGGGGTTGGAGGCAAGCCCACCCTGGACTCCCCAAGGTTTATTTGAGGTATTGTCTCCCCTTGAAAAACAGTGATTGAGGGGAAAGTTTGCCGTGGATTAAAATTGCATCTATGGTCATGAATAATTAATATGTTGTATATATTAGTACCTTTGTTATCATATGAAAATTTCAAGCTGATCAGATGAAATGAAAATTTAATAAAAATATTTTTCGTTGTTTTTATGAAAACTTAGAATTAATTTTTCTCAGCCATTTTTTTACTGAATTTCTTGTGACACGCATATCTGATAATTCATTGTTATGCTTACAATTTGTAAAGATGTATTTTTTTAAACTGTTTTTGTCAACCTGTAAAAATGTTTTTAAAATTTTGAAAATTTTGGAAAATTTCCCACATCAAAAATATGCCATTTAAAAAAAAAACCATCTTGTAGAACTTTAGTACGATATATGAAGTTGTATGTTCTAAAGTTACATGAAAATCGTGCGGAAAATAAAAACAAAATTTATGTTCATTTTGTACTAGTTTTGAGAAAAACGTGATTAAAGTTTTGCTAAAGTTCTTCGGCCCAGTGAAGGTGCTATATTGTCAATGCCATTTTCATATGAATATTATGGTATCAGTAATCACATGTCAGTAAGTGCATAACAGGATCAGGCACCTTGTCCCCCCTCATGAAGGTATTAATCGCTCAAAGGCGAAGGTGTTCGGGCGCGCCACACCCCTCATTGTTGCAAGGTTCCGTCAGCACTCTCCAGGTGTATAGCTATCGCTTGGAATTCCTTTGTCTGTCTTCCTCTCCTTCTTTACTGTCTTCTTCGATGTAATTCTTCTCTTTTCTCTCATTTCAAATACTTTTTCTATGTATTCATTTGTTGTAAACATTTTTGTGAACAGGTTGCACTTTTCATATCAATAATTGTGTTCCAAAACTGTTACATGGGTTACAAACTTCACCGTTTGCATGTTTGATTTTCCAACATTTATTCCACACTCTGGCATGCCAGCTAATGCGCCGCAGGCAGCGTGCCACGCCCACGCAGTAGCCATTCTCTCCTTGCTATTGGCATTTAAAATTATGTCTGACTGAAAAAAAATCTACCATTCGAAAGCCAAAGGATAGGGTGTTGCCATAGACCATATAACTCAATTTCGTATTTTTTAAAATTATTTTCATATTTTCACGGCGGACTCTCCCCTTAAGCAGAGCAATGGCCATACAAAGAACAAATTGTTAAAAGGCACATCAAAAAAATTTATCCAAAAGGAGTAGGCGGTGGCTGAATGGATAGCGTGACGGCCCTGCGTTCGGGACGACGCGAGTTCAATCCCCGCCCGGTGCCACCAAGCTGGGATTTTTCATCCGCCACCGAGTGGCTTAAAACTACCCACATGCTGGCTAGAAGACCAACTATCAACCCAGACTCTAGATTCTAGGATTAAAGATGAGCTCCGGGAGGGCAGCATGAGCCAATGCAAGATGGCGCCACTATAAACACTCGCCTGCGCCAGAACGGGCTGGGCCGACCATCAGGCCCCACCGGGAAGAAGCCTCGGGCTGACCATCAGGATCCACCGGGAAGAAGCCTACCGGCGCAATAGGCCACGACATAAAAAAAAAAAGTCATGTCTAAAAATTTATGGAATGTTGAGAAACATTATTATCAGAATGTCATAGTATATTTGGTTTGGTATGGTTAAGTTAGGCTGGGTAAGGTTAGGATGGACTCAGTTAATTTATGGATAAGTTATGTTACCATAGGGTTAGGTTAGGAGGTTTTGACCGGTGAGTTAGGTAAGACTGGGAAAGTTTTGTTCCTAAAGTTAACCATAGCAGGAGTAAGCAAGGATGGGCTAGTGTGATGTTTGAAAGAGTGTGGAATGGTGTGACTGACTATGGTTGGAAGGGATCAAGAATTGTGTGGGTGAAAGGAAAAGTAGGTTGAGTAAAGTATGCGTGGGTGTGTATTTATGCACCAGTATATGTGAAAAGTAAAAAAGGACTGAGGGAAAGGGAAGCATTTTGGGAGGAAGTGAATGTATAGTTTTGAGAAAGAAAGGAAACTTATTATGATGGGAGATATAAATGCTAAAGTGGGTGATGGATGTGGTGGGAAAATGGGGGATACCTGGGAAGAATGAAAATGTAGAGTGGCTGGTGGACGTCTGTGCTGAGATGGGGTTATTTATAGCTGGGCACGATAACAGAAAACCTTATTCCCAATAACCGATAATAACTGATAATGGAAAATCTTATTAGTGATAACCGATATTCGTTGACTGGAGACACAAATATAGGCGATAACCGATAACCGATACCCGATATAAATCTACAATTCCAATACTATCTAGCGATAAGTCCGATAGGCTAAAACGATACTATATTGATATTTCAAATAAAAAACATAGATGAACTCAAATTTTCATTATCTGTATTTTAGAAAACTTACAAAACCTGAAAACCACACGTTGACACGTACCTATGGACGGTAATACTAGAAACGCCTGAACCGGTGTTGTGTTATTTGGCTTCCCCACCGTCAAAAGCTGGCGCTTTTGTTTAAAAACACTGGCCTCTCGTGAACTGTGCAAGCTCAGACCAGCAAGCGTAGCCCTGTACAGTCTCACAAAGCTTTTTAACCATAATTAAGAGTTGCTGGAAGGCTGAATCAGACATACAGTACCACTACCACCATCCTTGCTGTTTCTAGAACGACACTTTGTGTGAGTTTTATTTATGTTAACAGAGTGTTGTTCTAGAAACAGCAAGGATGGTGGTACTGTATATCTGATTCAGCCTTCCAGCAACTTTTGATGTGTTAAAAGCTTTGTGAGACTGTACAGGTCTACCCTTACTGGTCTGAACATGCGCAGTTCACGAGAGGCCAGCGTTTGTAAACAAAAGCACCAGCTTTTGACGATGGGACACCAAATAACACAATACCGGGTGCCTTCAATACCATGGCATGCTCACAAACGAATATGGAATATCAAATTTGAGGCAGTGAATAATCATTTTTGGGGCAAAGTTAAATGATTTTTTCTTTGATATACAATACCCTCTCGAGTTTCGCGCTTGTTTCATTCCGAAGGTATGGCGCTAAACTTGAGGATCGCAAAACTCGAGGTATTGAAATCCATATAAAAGCACTTATTGGTTCCGACCCATGGAAAATGATAACTTTTTCGACTTTACTCCCTTGTTATCCCAATTTTTCCGACTTTACTCCCTTGTTATCCCAATTTTTTCGACTTTACTCCCTTGTTATCTCAAAATACGTACCTTGTTAATAGGCAGAAAATAGGAAGTAAGAACAGTTCGTTTTTAAGCCGCAGTTGAAGGCGGCTGCCTTACACTTGGATGGCAGTTTTGAATACACACTTGTAATCCACGTTGAGTCGTCTGCTAAAGTAAGGGCGGTCGCTCATGGTCACCCATGGGACAGTTGGACAAACCTATATTTTTCTGGTGGTTTTCTGTGTGTTATGAAATAATCTGCTAACTCTTTCTGTTGAAAATCATGAAATCACTAATATCATGATTGACTTTTCAATGCCTATTGAACGTAAACCGCTGCCGCCGCCGCAAAATAGCTCGCAGAGAGGTTCAACTTGCTTACTGTTTCCATATTTCCCTCACCACTCACAAAGATCACAAGCAGACAGACTAGAACAAAACCAGGCAAATTAATACTTTTAATGCGTGGTGGACAGCAGAAAGACTAATTTCATCGGGGAGATATTTCTCGCAACACTGGCCAGTGTAGTGGACCTTCTTCTTCTTTTGACCTGTAACGCAGTGTATCGCTTCTTAGGTCCTCCTTCTCCACACTTTTATACTTCACAACATGCACTTAGGGCCGCTTTCACAGTCATTTTGTTTGTTTTGATCGTTACCAATGGCGGCGATCACCGCTATAGTATTTCCACGTGAAACTGGCCGATGGGTAGTGGCGGCTGCGGGGTTAGCCTAGCCCCGCACTTACCACACACTCTCAACATCTCTCGCTTCGTCTGCAGCCGCCACTACCCCATCGGCCAGTTTCACGTGAAATACTAAGCGGCGATCGCCGCCATTGGTAACGATCAAAACAAACAAAGTGACTGTGAAAGTGGCCCTTAGTTACTTAACAGTGCACACTTATACACTTCACCCTGAACTTAGGTGTTTTTCTGTCCTTTTCTTTCCCTGATTTTGCTTTTCTATGCCCTTTTGCTATTTTTCACTATTACTTTTCACCGTCTCTGCCATGCATTACAGGTCAAAAGAAGAAGAAGAAGAAAAGGAAAACAACACCAGATCTACAATTTCCATAGACTTGAGAAAAAGATTTTTGGACTGTGGTTCCACAGCACGAGGTGTTCTCTTATCTTGTTATTCAAGTAGTAAGCAAAGCAGCTCTGCCAGTCCATTTTACGAGTCTCGTGGTGGGCCATCTTCCACTGCTCCTCACTCCTCAGCCACTGCCGTCGTCTGTTTGTTTACATGCAGCCGTTCGGTACTCACGTACCTAAGCTCGTACTCACAACCATTTTCCATTCATACGGACAACCAACAACTCGCTCCCGGTTGGGCATACGGGCAACTGCGGTTGCCCATAGCTCCAATGGTCGGACACCGCCTTTTAAGGCAGCACTCATAACGCTGACGGTAGGTAGACGTGACCCGTACATGTCAAAGCAACATGAAACTCGTGGCGGTAATGCGCAAAAGTCGTGATGGTAAGAATTTAGGACTAAGCGCTAAACTTGAGAATCGTGAAACTCGGATAGTGCGAAACTTGAGAAGCTATGGTATTGATTTTTGAGTCTAACATAAAAAAACCTAGTGTTTTAATGTTGAAGATCTAAGCATGAAATCTCTTCACCAAAGATATTTCATACCCTGAAGTTTTTTCATACAACACCAGGCGCCTGGGCCACGCATGCGCAGTAGGGAGGAGACAACGTTTTTTTTTCTGAGGCGGAAAAAAGTAGCGATTATCGCTAGTTTGGTTACAAAAGTAACGAAGATACTGATATATACTTAAATAAGTAGCGGATGGCCGATAATCCGATTTTGTTATCAGCGATAAAGTATCGCGATAACTTATTGCAATAACGCCCAGCTATGGGGCTATTCCTAGCGATCAACTTCTTTCAGCACAAGAATATCCACTGATACACGTGGAGGAGGGGGAAAGATTATGAGCAGAAAGGACTGGTTGATTATGTGGCAGTAGATGGAAGACTTAGGAACGATATTTGTGACGCAAAGGTAGTAAGAGAAATGTTTGATGGATCTGACCATCTTCCAGTGCTGGCAAAATTAAGGCTGAAGGAAAAGTGGGTGTTTGAAAAGAAAAGTGAAGTAAAAAAGGAAATATTGAAGTTAGAAAAGTTAGAAAAATTACAGGAAAAAGAAATAAAAGAGGAGTATAAACATGAAATGGTAGAGGCCTTAAATGAAAAATGGGAAAGTGCAAAAGATAGTACAGATATTGAAAAAGTTTTTGAACATTTAAAGAAGTAATGTTAGCTACAACAAAAAAGTGTAAGGGATGAAAGTGGTGAGGGATTGAAAAGAAAAGGAAATTCATGGTGGACAGAAGAGATAGGGAGGATAGTAAAAGAGAAAAGGGAAGGAACTTTTTAAGAAAACTCAAGAAAGAAATGTGGCTGAGCAAATAAAAAGGGAAACGAAAAAGAAATATAGAGAATGCAAAATGAAATTAAAACAAGCAATAAAAGAAAGTAAGAAGAGAGTTGATGAAGACTTTGGAAAAAGACTAAATGAAAAATATAAAGGAAACAAAATCACATTGGAAAGAAGTAAAGAACGAAAGGAATGCAGAAAATATCTCCCCAAGTAAAATAAATGAAGTTATGGATGAGAATGGAAAGATTTTGAAAGACGGGGAAACTGTGAAAGAGAGATGGAGAGAATAGTTAAAAAACTTAATGAATTTTGATGATGGGCGTCCAGCAGCTGTAACAGCAGCAGTTTTGAGTGGAGGTAGAGGAGGAGTATATGAAGAAAAAAGTATTAACATATGAAGAAGTAAATCAAGCAATAAGAAGATTAAAAATGGAAAGGCAGCAGGAATTGATGGAATCACAGCAGAAATGTTGAAGTGTGGAGGAGATGTAGTTGTTAAATGGATGGTAAAGATATATGAAGTAGCATGGGGGGGGGGGGGGTGCAGCAGACTGGACGAAAGCCATCATTGTCCCAGTTTACAAGGGGAAGGGCAGGAGAGGGGAATGTGGGAGCTATAGAGGTATAAGTCTCCTGAGTACACCCAGAAAGGTATATGGAAAAGTCATAATAGAGAGGGTGCAAAGACTTAACGAAGAGAAAATCAGTGAAGAACAAGGAGGCTTCAGGAAGGGAAGGGAATGTGTGGATCTGATATTTGCCTTCAGGATGGTAGTAGAAAAATATTAGCAAAAGGAAAAGAACTATACACTACCTTCATGGATTTAGAAAAAGCTTATGGCAGAGTCAATTGGCTGGCATTGTGGGGTGTTTTAAAGATATATGGTGTGGGAGGAAAACTGCTTACTGCAATGAAGTTTTTCTATGAGGATGCATCTGCATGTTTTAAAATTAGTGGAGAAACAAGTGAACATTTTGAGATAAAAGTGGGCTTGAGGCAAGGGTGCATCATGTCACCATGGTTGTTCAGTATTTACATGGATGGTGTTATTAGAGAAATTAAGGGCAAAGTTGGGGAAGTTGGAGTAAAAATGTACGCTGAGGGAAGGAAGTGGGTACTGAATTCAATCTTATTGCTGATGACAGAGTGCTCATTGCAGAAAATGAAAGTGACCCACAAAATTTGGTCAGCATTTTTGATAGGGTATGTGAAAGGAGAAAGCTGAAAGTAAATGTCAACAAAAGTAAATTGATGGTTTGTGAGTGAAGTAGAAGTGAGGTTGTGGATTTTGTATGCCCATATAGAGTGGGAATTGAATGTGAAAGAGAATGCAAAATAATTTTGAATGGTGAAGAAATGGAGGAGGTTAACACGTTACCCGCATGTTGGTTCACCAGTGTACCATATCAGATTATGTTCTGGTACATATTGTTCCACTGGTGGCCAAAAAATAAAAAAATTCAGAACTTGATAATTAGCATATTTTCTATCCCTTTTCTAGGCTAATATGTAATTGGATTGTTTGTTTTCTTGATCACAAAGGCTTAAATGAAACACTCACATATCATTGCCATCCAAAGTATATTAATAAACTGCAAGAAAAATTGCTGACACAAAAAAAAAAAAATGTCTCAGGAATATCAAATTAACATAATTTTACTGTTTGTTTTTAACAAAACTAATTTCCTTTTCACATAATAATGATTGGCATGATTTATTACCTGAAACACCATATTTTACACCAAAGTAACAGCATTTTCCTGTTTTTTTTTTTCATTATAACTGAAAGAATTCTTTTTCACATAATAATGATTGTCATGACTTAGTACCTGAAACACTATCTACACCAAAGTAACATCATTTTCATGTTTTTTTTTTATATTATAACTAATTTTTTTTTTTTTTCACATAATAATGACTGGCATGACTTAGTACCTGTTGAAACACACTATTATAACTGAAAGAAATTTTTTTTTTTTTCCACATAATTATGATTGTCATGACTTAGTACCTGAAACACTATCTACACCAAAGTAACATCATTTTCATGTTTTTTTATATTTTAACATTTTTTTTTTTTTTTTTTTCACATAATAATGACTGACATGACTCAGTACCTGTTGAAACACACTATTCTACACTATGTTTCTCAGTAAAGCAAGGAAGACAAAAAAAATGGCTTATCATCACAGTGGTCACAGTTTGTTGAGACTCTTCATGCCTTGTTTCTTGCTGCAGCATAGCCTTCATTCAGAGAAATTTTCTCGTAACATCCACGACTATCCTAGGAGTAGGTAGGAAGACACCTACCGAACGGGCGTGAGCTACTCCCGGTGAGGATATATGGGAAGCGAGGAGGGTGCTGAAGCCCTTCAAAGACCCTTCCCATGTCCTCAATAACCGTTTCTCTTTTGTCTCATCAACACCAGAGAGCAGTTCAGCATGCTCTCTAAAGACCGTTCCTCTCTCTTTCTACACCACATTACGTTCACACAACACACACACCTTTTCCCGAAATTCAAAATTCAAAATGGCGAACGAAAACACTGCCTCGGAGTCCCCACCTGGGGGGGTGGACCATAAATTCCCCCAGGGAGGACTCCCCTTCTGGCTGCCGACTTGAGAGGTGTCCTGATAACTCCTCGAACGTCCTCCTTATCAATTTCTGCAACATTCGTGGTCTTCGTTCTAATTTTCATTCTGTGGAACACCATCTCTCCTCTAAACCTCACCTTCACTTCCTCACCGAAACACTGATTTCTGAGGCTATTGACAGCAACCTCTACTTTGTTCCCTCCTACTATCTCTATCCTAAATTTCAATCCAGAGCTGGATGTTGCGCCTACGTGCGCAACGACATCACTTGCTCTCGTGCCCACGACCTTGATCGACTCTTCTGAATTTTCCACCATCTGGCTAAGACTTCATTGTCATTCTATTACTAAATACATATGTGCTGTTTATCTCTCACCTAACTCTACTAACTATGTAAAATTCTTTGACTATTTGAACTCTGAAGTGGAGCACATCTTGACTCACTCTCCCTTTGCTGAAATCTCCATCTTGGGAGATTTCAATGTTCACCACCAGCTTTGGCTTTCATCCTCTTTCACTGACCAGCCTGATGAGCAAGCCTACAACTTTGCTCTCCTCAACGACCTAGAGCAGTTGGTCCAGCACCCTACTCGTATTCCCGATCGTCTTGGAGACAGGCCCAACATTCTAGACCTCTTCCTTACCTCTAATCCTTCTGCTTACTCTGTTAAACTGTTCTCTCCGTTGGGCTCCTCCGATCATAACCTTATTTCTGTACCTTTCTTTATTTCTGTACATCCTCTAGACCTGCCGAAGAGGTTGTGCTTCTGGCATTTTGCTTCAGTTCGGTGGGACGACCTGAGGATGTACTTTTCCGATTTCCCGTGGAATGATTACTGCATCCAGGAGAGAGACCCCTATGTGTGTGCTCAGCGCATCACAGAGGTGATTGTCTCTGGAATGGAGGCATACATTCCACGTACTTTCTCTACTCCTCATGCTAAAAAGCCTTAGTTTAATCACGCTTGTTCTCATGCTATAAACGATAGAGAGGCAGCTCACAAAAGGTTCCAGAGCCTTCGAACTCCCGCTAACTATGACCTTTACATTTCAGCCCGGAATCGTGCCAAATCTATTCTCTGACTTACCAAAACTTCTTTTATTAATAGAAAGTGTCAACACCTTGCTTCTTCTAATTCTTCCCGTGACTTCTGGCATCTAGCCAAAAATATCTCCTCCAATTTCACTTCTTCCTCTTTCCCTCCTCTCCTTAACCCTGATGGCAGCACTGCCGTCTCATCTGCTCTAAGGTTGAACTCTTTGCTCAAACTTTCTGTAAGAACTCCACCCTGGATGATTCTGGGCATATTCCTCCTACTCATCCCCCCTCTGACTCCTGTTATTAAGATTCTTTCAAATGATGTTTTCTATGCCCTCTCTGGCCTCAACTCTCAGAAGGCTTATGGACCTGATGGAGTGCCTCCTATTGTCCTTAAAAACTGTGCTTTTGTGCTGACACCCTGCCTGGTCAAACTCTTTCGTCTCTGCCTGTCAACATCTACCTTTCCTTCCTGCTGGAAGTATGCCTTTGTACAGCCTGTGCCTAAGAAGGGTGACCGTTCCAATCCCTCAAACTACCGCCCTATACCTTTACTTTCCTGTCTATCTAAAGCTTTTGAATCAATCCTTAACTGGAAAATTCAAAAGCACCTTTCCACTTCTAACTTTCTATCTGATCGCCAGTATGGGTTCCGTAAGGGGCGTTCTACTGGCGATCTTCTTGCTCTCTTAACTGACTCTTGGTCATCCTCTCTTAGCCGTTTTGGTGAAACTTTCTCTGTCGCGTTAGACATATCGAAAGCCTTCGATAGAGTCTGGCACCAGTCTTTGCTTTCTAAACTGCCCTCTTTCGGATTCTATCCCTCTCTCTGTTCCTTTATCTCCAGTCTCCTTTCCGGCCGTTCTATCTCTGCGGTGGTAGACGGTCACTGCTCATCCCCTAAATCTATTAACAGTGGCATTCCACAGGGCTCTGTCCTATCACCCACTCTCTTCCTGTTATTCATCAATGATCTTCTTTCCATAACAAACTGTCCTGTCCACTCATACACCAACGACTCCACTCTGCATTATTCAACTTCTTTCAGTAGAAGACCAACACATCAGGAAGTACACGACTCCAGACTGGAGGCTGCAGAACGCTTAACCTCAGACCTTGCTATCATTTCCGATTGGGGCAGAAGGAACCTTGTGTCCTTCAATGGCTCAAAAACTCAATTTCTCCACCTATCAACTCGACACAATCTTCCAAACACCTATCCCCTATTCTTCGACAACACTCAGCTGTCACCTTCTTCAACACTAAACATCCTCGGTCTATCCTTAACTCAAAATCTCAACTGGAAACTTCATATCTCCTCTCTTGCTAAATCAGCTTCCTCTAGGTTGGGTGTTCTGTACCGTCTCCGCCAGTTCTTCTCCCCCACACAGTTGCTATCCATTTACAGGAGCCTTGTCTGCCCTCGTATGGAGTATGCATCTCATGTGTGGGGGGGCTCCACTCACACAGCTCTCCTTGATAGAGTGGAGTCTAAGGCTCTTTGTCTCATCAGCTCTCCTCCTCCTACTGATAGTCTTCTACCTCTTAAATTCCGCCACGATGTTGCCTCTCTTTCTATCTTCTGTCGATATTTCCACGCTGACTGCTCTTCTGAACTTGCTAACTGCATGCCTCCCCCCCTCCCGCGGCCCCGCTACACACGACTTTCTACTCATGCTCATCCCTACACTGTCCAAACCCCTTATGCAAGAGTTAACCAGCATCTTCACTCTTTCATCCCTTATGCTGGTAAACTCTGGAACAATCTTCCTTCATCTGTATTTCCTCCTGCCTACGACTTGAATTCTTTCAAGAGGAGGGTATCAGGACACCTCTCCTTCCAAAATTGATCTTTCTTTCGGCCACCTCTTTTAATTCTTTTTTGGAGCAGTGAGTAGCGGACTTTTTTTTATTATTTTTTTATTTTATCCCAGGGAGTCCTCCCTGGGAGAATTTATGGTCCCCCCCTCCAGCTGGGACACCGAGGCAGTGTTATTTTTCGCCATTTTGAATTTTGAATTTCGGGAAAAGTTGTGTGTGTTGTGTGAATGTAGTGTGGAGTAGAAAGAGAGAGGAACTGTCTTTAGAGAGCATGCTGAACTGCTCTCTGGTGCTGATGAGACAAAAGGGAAACGGTTAGTGAGGACATGGGAAGGGTCTTTGAAGGGCTTCAGCACCCTCCTCGCTTCCCATACATCCTCACTGGGAGTAGCTCACGCCCATTCGGTTGGTGTCTTCCTACCTCCTCTTACTATATATTATTATTGTGTGATGTGTTGGGCCACTGGTGAGCCACTACTTTTCTGCTGCTCTTGACATTTCTCAGCCAGTTGAGATGACGCTCACCTCCTCTCGCTTTGGTGGGCTATGGTGGCGCGTGGGAGACTGATGTAATAGACAAAGGAAGGAATCACAAGGGGAGCGGGACAAGCTCTTGCCATAACGTGGGGAACGTGTTAATGAGTTTACGTACCTCGGATCAGTTATGTGTAAGCATGGTGGTACAGGAGAGACAATAGAAAGGGCATTGCAAGAAAGAAAGGTGGTACAGGTAACTCTCGATTTACGCGAGTGTTGCGTTCTTGAAGAGGTCGCGTAATTCAAAAACAATGTAAATCAAACAAGAGGTAGGTTTCAGTCGAAAAATAAATACCGTAATTTTCGGCGTATAGCGCGCATTTTTTCACATAAAAAATGCCTGAAAGCTTAGCCCTGCGCGTTATACGCTGAATGTACAAATTTTTAATGATTTTTTTTCTTCTTTGGGATGTTTTTAAGGGTCTGTTTTTCGTCTTATCCAATAACAACGGCAAACTTACCTTTATTATTGTTTATAATCCTTCATAGTCCGTAACTGTCCTATAATATGTTACCATAGAATACAGGGCGATCTAATAACTACTATACAAAGACTAAATCTGTGGAAGATTGTCCATGCCTTGCTGTTATCCCGTTTTTCCGTCGGGCGCCATTTTTTTTTTTTTTTTTTTTTTTTTTTTTTTTTTACAGCAAAGGAGACAGCTCAAGGGCACAAAAAAATAAACATTAATAATAAAAAAAAAAGCCCGCTACTCGCTGCTCTAAAAAGAATCCAAAGAGGTGGCGAAAGATAAGTCAGTTTAGGGAGGAGGTGTCCTGATACCCTCCTCTTGAAAGAGTTCAAGTCGTAGGCAGGAGGAAATACAGATGAAGGAAGATTGTTCCAGAGTTTACCAGCGTGAGGGATGAAAGAGTGAAGATGCTGGTTAACTCTTGCATAAGGGGTTTGGACAGTATAGGGATGAGCATGAGTAGAAAGTCGAGTGCAGCGGCCGGGAGGAGGGGAGGCATGCAGTTAGCAAGTTCAGAAGAGCAGTCAGCGTGGAAATATCGATAGAAGATAGAAAGAGAGGCAACATTAAGGCGGAATTTAAGAGGTGAAGACTATCAGTATGAGGAGGAGAGCTGATGAGACGAGCCTTTGCCTCCACTCTGTCCAGAAGAGCTGTGTGAGTGGAGCCCCCACATGAGATGCATACTCCATACGAGGGCGGACAAGGCCCTGTATATGGACAGCAACTGTGCAGGGAGAAGAACTGGCGGAGACGGTACAGAACGCCCAGCCTCGAGGAAGCTGATTTAGTAAGAGATGAGATATGAAGTTTCCAGTTGAGATTTTGAGTTAAGGATAGACCGAGGATGTTTAGTGTTGAGGAAGGTGATAGCTGGGTGTTGTCAAAGAATAGGGATAGTTGTTTGGAAGATTGTGTCGAGTGGATAGGTGGAGAAACTGTGTTTTGAGGCGTTGAAGGACACCAGGTTCTTCTTGCCCCAATCGGAAATAATAGTAAGGTCTGAGGCTAAGCGTTCTGCAGCCTCCAGCCTTGAGTCGTTAAGTTCCTGAAGGTGGGTCTTCTATTAAAAAAGTTGAATAATGCAGAGTGGAATCATCGTAGGAATGGATAGGACAGTTCGTTTTGGAAGAAGATCATCAATGAACAACAGAAAAGAGTGGGAGATAGGACAGAACCCTGTGGGACACCACTGTTAATAGATTTAGGGAAGAACAGTGACCGTCTACCACGGCAGAAATAGAACGGTCAGAAAGGAAACTGGAGATAAAGGTACAGAGAGAAGGATAGAAACTGTAGGAGGTAGTTTAGAAAGCAAAGATTTGTGCCAGACCCTATCAAAAGCTTTTGATATGTCCAGCGCAATAGCAAAGTTTCACCGAAACGGCTAAGAGAGGATGACCAAGAGTCAGTTAAGAAGGCTAGGAGATCACCAGTAGAACGCCCTTGCGGAACCCATACTGGCGATCAGATAGAAGGTCAGAAGTGGAAAGGTGCTTTTGAATCTTACGGTTAAGGATTGATTCAAAAGCTTTAGATAGACAAGAAAGTAAAGCAATAGGACGGTAGTTTGAGGGATTGGAGCGGTCACCCTTCTTAGGTACAGGCTGTGTGAAGGCATACTTCCAGCAAGAAGGAAAGGTAGATGTTGACAGGCAGAGGCGAAAGAGTTTGACCAGGCAGGGTGACAGCACGGAGGCACAGTTTTAAGGACAATAGGAGGCACTCCATCAGGTCCATAAGCCTTCTGAGGATTGAGGCCAGAGGGCATAGAAAACATCATTTTGAAGAATCTTTATAACAGGCATAAAGGAGTCAGAGGGGGATGAGTAGGAGGAATATGCCCAGAATCGTCCAGAGTGGAGTTTTTAGAAAAGTTTGAGAGAAGAGTTCAGCCTTAGAGATAGATGAGACGGCAGTGTTGCCGTCAGGACTGAGGAGTGGAGGAAAGATGAAGAAGTGAAGTTGGAGGAGATGTTTTGGCTAGATGCCAGAAGTCACAGGAAGAGTTAGAGAAAGCAAGGTTTTGACATTTTCTATTAATGAAAGAGTTTTTGGTTATTCGGAGAATAGATTTGGCACGATTTCAGGCAGAAATGTAAAGTTCATAATTAGCATTAGTTTGAAGGCTCTGGTATATTTTGTGAGCTACCTCTCTATCATTGACAGCACGAGAACAAGCGTGATTAAACCAAGGCTTTTTAGCGTGAGGAGTAGAGAAAGAACGAGGAATGTATGCCTCCATTCCAGAGACAATCACCTCTATGATGCGCTGAGCACACACAGAGGGGTCTCTATCCTGGAAGCAATAATCATTCCACGGGAAATCGGAAAAGTACATCCTCAGGTCGTCCCACCGAGCTGAAGCAAAATGCCAGAAGCATCGCCTCTTCGGTGGGTCCAGAGGATGTACAGGAGCGATAGGACAGGATGCAGAAATAAGATTGTGATCGGAGGAGCCCAACGGAGAGAACAGTTTGACAGAATAAGCAGAAGGGTTTGAGGTAAGGAAGAGGTCTAGAATGTTGGGCCGATCTCCAAGACGGTCAGGAATACGTGTAGGGTGCTGGACCAACTGTTCACCAGGATGGTCAGTGAAAGAGGATGAAAGCCAAAGCTGGTGGTGAACATTGAAATCTCCTAGGATGGAGATTTCAGCGAAGGGAGAGTGGGTCAAGATGTGCTCCACTTTAGAATTCAAATAGTCAAAGAATTTTACAAAGTTGGTAGAGTTAGGTGAGAGATAAACAGCACAGATGTATTTAGTAATAGAATGACAGTGAAGTCTTAACCAGATGGTGGAAAATTCAGAAGAGTCAAGGTCGTGGGCACGAGAGCAAGTGATGTCAGTTCACGTAGGAGCAACTTCAAGCTTTGGATTGAAATTTAGGATAGAGATAGTAGGAGAGAACAGAGTAGAGATTGCTGTCAGTAGCCTCAGAAACCTGTGTTTCGGTAAGGAAGAGAAGGTGAGGTTTAGAGGAGGAGAGATGATGTTCCACAGAATGAAAATTAGAGCGAAGACCGCGAATGTTGCAGAAATTGAGAAGAAAGAGGTTCGAGGAGTTATCGAGACACCTCTCGGGTCGGCAGCCAGAAGGGAGTCCTCCCTGGGAATTTGTGGTCCCAGGCGGGGACTCCGAGGCATTGCTGAATTGAGCCATTTTGAATTTTGAATTTTGGAAAAAGGTGTATATGTTATGTGAATGTAGTGTGGTGTGGATAAAGAGAGGATCTGTCTTTAGAGAGCATGCTGAACTACTCTCCGGTGTTGGTGAGACAATAGGGAAACGGTTAGTGAGGACATGGGAAGGGTCTTTGGAGGGCTTCAGCTCCCTTCTCACCTCCCATATATACCTCACCGGGAGTGGCTTGCGCCCGTTCGGTAGGTGTCTTCCTACCTACTCCAACCACCTACCTACTCCAACCAATTGTATGATCTTGATCTTGATGTCACAGGTGGCTTAAGATTGTATGACTAAGGAGCAGTACAGGCTACATAAAAAATCATATTGGAAAAAAATGTCAATGTGTTCATTATTAATTATTAATATTAGTGAGAATAATGGGGTGAATGTGATATCAGAAACTGTACATCATGAGTCTTGTACGAGGAGTTATTTCACGCAATCCCAGCCCGGCCGCCTTTTGTATTGTTTACAAACCACACAACCACACCCACACATCAAACAGCTGCATGCCGCGTGTCACCAGAACCGAGATATCCACTCGGGCACTCATTCTCAGCCTCTCTCGTGTGAGGAAGAAATGAGGGACACCATGAGGGGCTGGCTAGTATTGGTACCGGTACCGAGCAGTCTGGTACCGGTACCGTACCGTATTGCTGGTACCGTTAGTACCGGTACCTGCCCACCCCTATTGTTGAGTAGCGTGGGAGTAATAATGAAGGAGAAAGAAGGCAGGAGTATGTCAGAAGTGCAGTTATGCAAAGAAATGGAAAACAGGCTGACCCATGGAAAAGGAGATATTATCACGGTAAAAATCAAGGATGTGAAAGAAGTGTGGTGGATCACAGTGGTGTATATGGGAGTGGAGGGACCAGAAAACTATGAAGAAAACAAGAAACTATTTGATCTAATGACAGAAATCGGAATGGAAGTAGGCAAGGAGAAGTGGGTGATTATGGGAGATCTAAACGGACACATTGGGCTCAATAATGAGAGAACTAACATAAATGGGATGATGATCCTGGATTTTGCAGAAAATAGAAAATTAAAAATTAAAAACTGGGAACTGGAAAACACTATTACATGGAGAGACAGAGGTGCAGAGTCAGCCATAGATTACATTTTAGTGAATGAAGAAGTGATGAAAAAGAAGTGCTTGATCTGGAAAAATGAAGAAATTGACATCTCAGACCATGTGCTGATAGGGGTAACCTGTGGTGAAGGGAAGAAAGAAAGGGGAGAAAAAAAGACCCGATGGAGAGAAAAGTGGAATTTATCAGAAGCTGACTGGGAGACATATAGCAGGAGACTGGATGAACAAATGCAGGGATGCAGAGAGAAAGGGGAGGCAACAATAACCCAGTGGGAACAAAGAATAAAAAGAACAATACTAAAAGAAGCAAAGAAAAATGTTGGAAACAAAAGATTCAAAGAAGGGAAGACAAGGCTAAAAGGATGGTGGGACAAAGAGGTGGAAGAAGCATGGAGCACCAGGAAAAAAGAGAACAGGAAGCAGAGAGACCTGAGCAAAATGATGACGAAGCAAGGGGAACAGTACAGACAAAAATGGCAAGAGGCATGGGACACCTATAAGAAGGAGAAAAAGAAAACACAGATACTGATGAGTAAGAAGATAGCAATATGGGAGGAGGAGCAGGCTCAGAAACTGAACGAGATGCCTCCAAGAGAAAGAGAGAAAGAGGGATGGAAAAGACTGCGGAGGAACCTAAGAGGTAGAGAAACGAACCAGGAAGTGAAGCTGAGGATAGAGGGAAAAGAAACCAGCAACGATGAAGAGATAAGAATGGCAATAGAGGGATACTGGAGGAGCATAGTGCAGACCAACACTGAGGAAAACCAAACGGGAGATCCAACAATATACAGTGACAAAAAAGAAATGGGTTGTGTTACAGTTGAACTGAAGGATGTGGAAAAAGCACTAAAAGGTATAAAGAATGGAAAAGCAGGCGGAGCGGATGGAGTGCTCGGTGAATTTATAAAATATGGAGGAGAAAGACTCAAACATATCCTGCATGAAATGTTCCAAATAATACTGGAGGAGGGTGTGATCCCACAAGACTGGAAAAGAAGCAGAGTAACACTGATTCACAAAGGAGGAGGGAAACCTAAGGAGGAAATAGAAAATTATAGGCCCATTTCAGTCATGAACATCATGGCAAAGATATTTGGAAAAATCTTGAATGAAAAGCTGAAAATGTGGGCAGAAGAATCCAAGGCGTGGGGAGAAGAACAGAGTGGATTCAGAGAAGGAAGAGGAGGGCTGGAAAATGTGTTGGTTCTTAAAGAAATAATAAACAGAAATAAGAAGCAAGGAAAAGAGCTGTACCTGATATTTATAGATATTGAAAAGGCATATGACACAGTGGACAGAAGCAAGCTAATGAAATTGTTAAAGCACATTGGAATAGATAGCAAAGTGGCAGAGGTGATAAAGGAGATGTACAATGAAAATATGGTAAAATTCACTTTGGGAGACACCACCACGGACTGGATGGAGAACAATGTTGGAGTGAGACAGGGATGTGTGATGTCACCAACATTGTTTAACTTTTATGTAGAAGAACTCCTGGTGAAAATCAGAAAATCAGAAAAAGGAGTAGGAGTAGGAGACAGAAAACTTGGGTGCTTAGCTTATGCAGATGACATTGTACTCATGGCAGAAAACAAGGCAGATATGGAGGAGCTACTGAGGATTACCAACGAGTATGGGAGGGAGTGGAAGATGAAATTCAGTGCCAGGAAATGTAAGGCCATAGAATTTAACAACAATGCCAATAGCCAGTGGGTCCTGGGAAACATCATAATAGAGGGAGTGGAGAAGTACACATACTTGGGATTGGAAGTCAGCAAAGAAGGAGTAGGAGGAGAGAAACAAAGGAAAATAAACGAAGGAAAAGCCAGGAGGATGGTGGGCATGATCATGAACGCAGGCAGCAGGACTATTAATAAATACGAGGTAGGCAGGAGTATGTGGAAAGGGATAGCGGTGCCATACTGCCTATACGGGTCAGAAATAACAGAGTACAGGGAAGGTGACCTGGCAAGATTAGAAAAAGTGCAGAACACCATGGGCAGATGGGGACTGGGTGCTCCTAGATGCACAGCAGTAGAGGCCTTAAGGGGAGAAATGGGATGGAGTACATTTAAGGAGAGAATTATAAAGGGCAAGATGGGATTTATGAAGAAAATCGAAGGACTAAGTGAAGAAAGATGGGTAAAAAAGGTGATAACAGAGGACAGAACAACATCCTCATGGAAAAAAGAAATAGCTAGATGGAAGAGGAGAGAAAATCTTGAAAATGAGTGGAACAGAATGAGGGTTAAGGACATCAAGAAATGCATTGCCACCAATGGCCTGGAAAAATGGCAAGCAGGAGCAGCAGAAAAGTCGACTTTAAAATGGTACAAGAGAAAACAAAAGCCTGAAAGAGAAAATTGGTACCGGGGAGACTGGGGGAGTAAGCTGCTGTTCAAGGCAAGGTCTGGAACTCTAGAAGTAAAGGGGAGAAGCAGAGACGAGCAGGACCAAAACTGTAGCTTGTGTATAGGGGAAAAGGAAACAATAGAGCACCTGATAGTGGCCTGTGACAGGTATGAGGAGGAGAGGCAAAGGCTATTGGCTTCAGTAGTGGAAATTATTGGGATAGAGGAGTGGCATAGCAGAATGGAGGAGGAAGACGGAGGAGTAAGTACCGTGTTAGGACTATATGGCAGTAAGGAGGAAGCAGTGAAATTAATACCTCACACAAAAATTTTCTTGACATGTGTTTGGAAAAAAAGATCTGAACAGTAAAAGTGGAGTGAAAAGTGTACTAGTGGAAAATAGCAAAGCACATAGGCAAATAAATCTGAAAAGAAAAGGACAGAAAACCTAAGTTTCAGGATGAAGTGCTTAAAAAAGTGATGTATACTGAAAAGAAAAGTGTGTAGAAGTGAAAAAGAAGAAAAGCGGAACGAAAGAAGGAGGACCTAAGAAGCGATACAAAGCGGCACAGGTCAAAAGAAGAAGAAGAAGAAGAAGAAGAAGTGGCAGCGTAGGTACTGTATTGTTGTTCAGTGGCGCGCGGGAAGAACTGAGCTCAGCTGTGTGGCCGTGTGAGTCCAGTTGCGTGAGACATTTGGTGGCCACTCCATTAAATATCACGTATAAGTGAAAAAAACGCCTAAATTAAACATCTATTTGGATTTTGGACCCCGCGTTATTTCAAAAACGCGTAAACCAAACAAAGAGGGATTTGAGAAATACAATAATAGTACCAACCCTCACATATGCAAGCAAAACATGGGCCTGGAATGAAAGTCAGAGGTCTAGAGTGCAGGCAGTGGAAATGAGTTATTTGAGGAGTGTATGTGGTGTGAGTAGAATGGATGGAGTGAGTAATGAAAGTGTGTATGAGTGTTTTGGAATGTGTCGCAGGGGTGAAGGGAAGAAGTGTGGAGTGGTGGAAGAAGTGGAGCGACAGACTTTAAAGTGGTTTGGCCACATGGAGCGAATGGGGGAGAGTAAGATGACCAGGAGGGTGTATGTGAGTGAGATTGAGGGAGGGAATGTTGGAGGACGACCTCCAGTGAAATGGAGAGATAAGGTGCAAGAGTACGTTAGGGAGAGGGGGGAAAGATCCATGAGAAACTTTTAGCAGGCAAGGAGGGAGTGTCTGGATAGAGAAAGTTGGAAGCTCTTCTGCCATGGCCATCCCCTGGTGGGAGTTCCTAGGAGCAGGCGTCGATGAGATGATCATGATCATGAACTATTGCAAACTTGCTTCATTGTTTCAGGTAGGGCCACCCTTCATGAAAAGGGTGACTTCTCTGAAAAAACAAAAATGAAATAAAAGGAACAACAACAAGAAAAAAAATGGCAGGATGCTGTAAACCAAAATTTACAGTTTGACCTCCTCTAGTTATGGCACAAGTAAATATAACAAGGCTTTAGCCTACCAGTACTTCTTTCATCAATAATAGTACATATATACAAAATAATTAATAAAGATTGACTGAGTCGAGTTCAGTGTTGTGGGAGGTGGGTGTTAGGTTGACGAAACTGACAAGCGAATGCTTGGTTCGTGTGGGGAAAGGATGACATATACCTCGTTCTACCTATTCTTCTATGAGTTCGTCCATCTGTCTAGCTATACATTTCATTACACATATCACTTGCCTGTTGTCATAAGCCACTTGTCCCTGTCTATCCACTTCTTCCTTATAGACTACAACTTATCTATTCACAAACACACTGAACCTATCACATCACCTGAAGGAGGATTCCTGGCCATCTTGCGGTAGTAGTGGTAATGCACGTTGATGGTACTGTGGAGAGGCTGCTTGACTGGTTGGTGCTCTGCAGCCGGGAGCAGTGGAGTGCTGCTGTCATGTGGTGGCGTCATAACATGATGCCAGTTGTTTTGGAGCACAGAAATGTATATGTACTTAAACTGGCTGTAACATCAAAAATACTGTTCACATTGAAAATTCAACCTCACTGCCCTACCATATTGGGCTGGTAGATTTCCAATCCATCGTTACCTCAAGTTGAGCAAACAAGTCTATTAGCAGGCATTGCCTACCATTAAAATTCAAAGTTTCCCTCCGTTACTACCATAGCTGGGCACGATAACAAAAAACCTTATTCCCGATAACCGATAACTGATAATGGAAAACCTTAACGGTGATAACCGATATTCGTTAACTGGAAACGCAAATGTAGGCAATAACCGATATAAATCCACAATTCCAATACTAGCTAACGATAAGTCCGATAGGCGAAAATGATACTATATTGATATTTCAAATAAAAAACATAGATGAACTCAAATTTTCATCATCTGTATTTTTGGAAAACTTACAAAACCTTAAAACCACACGTTGACACGTACATATGGACGGTAATTCTAGAAACGCCTGAACCGGTGTTGTGTTATTTGGCTTCCCCACCGTCAAAAGCTGGCGCTTTTATTTACAAACACTGGTCTCTCGTGAATTGCGCAAGCTCAGACCAGCAAGCGTAGACCTGTGCAGTCTCACAAAGCTTTTTAACCGTAATTAAGAGTTGCCGGAAGGCTCAATCAGACATACAGTACCACTACCACTATTCTCGCTGTTTCTAGAATGACACTCTGTACGAGTTGTATTTATATGTACAGAGTGTCGTTCTAGAAACAGCGAGGATGGTGGTACTGTTTGTCTGATTCAGCCTTCCAGCAACTCTTAATGTGATAAAAAGCTTTGTGAGACTGTACAAGGCTACGCTTACTGGTCTCAACATGCGCAGTTCACGGGAGACCAGTGTGCGCTTTTCGATGATGGGAAACCAAATAACACTTCACCGGGTGCCTTCAATACCATGGCATGCTCACAAACGAATATGGAATATCAAATTTGAGGCAGTGAATAATAATTTTGGGGGCAAAGTTAAATGATTTTTCTCTTTGATATATTGATTTTTGAGTAACAAAAAATAACCACGCATGCGCAGTAGGGAGGAGACAACGGGTTTTTTTTCTGAGAGGCGGGAAAAAGTAGCGATTATCGCTAGTTTGGTTACAAAAGTAACGAAGATACCGATATATATTAAAATAAGTAGCGGATGGCCGATATCCCAATTTTGTTATCAGTGATAAAGTATCACGATAACTTATCGCGATAATGCCCAGCTATGGTTACTACAACCGAGAGAGCCCGGGTTCGATTCTCGGGTGGAGTGGAAAAATTTGGGCGGCTTTTCCAATACCCTACGCCCCTGTCCACCCAGCAGTGAATGGGTACCAGGTATTAATCATTGGTTGTGTCCCGTCTCCTGGGATCTGTTCCCTTTTCCTATAATTCCTTCCCCTTCTGTCTCTCTCCGGCATATGACCACAGATGTTGCGCCGACTGAACGAAACTTTCCTTTTCCTCAGTTACTACGAATTTATAGTCGGTGTCATTTTTTAATATTTGTTTCCATGATGTCTTTGCAGGACCCTGAAGCTGTGCTGGCTACCTTTCGCAAGGAATGGCAACGTGAACTGGAAGGTGCTCAGGTTCAGAGAGGTCTGTGCAATGAGTCCATGCAGCAGTCTCCCTCAAAAGCCACAGAAGTGTCCCCCAACCTTCCTAAAGGAAGTCTGAAAGCTTTGCAGAGTTCTCCTAAAAAGGACGTTGATAGTGATAGTGTTGGTGCAAACATCAGTGAAGCAGGAGAGAATAAGGATTATGGTGAGCCTGATGTTGACAGCAGTGCTCATATGGAGGAAGTTACTCCAGATGTTGAAACAAAGGTATGAAGCTTATGGAATTGTTTATGCAGATTCAATGTTTTGGGTGCACAATATTTTGTTATGAGTAATAGTTGGGGCCCTAGAGCAATAGTTGTCAATTTTTATCAGATTATGACCTTCTAACAGTCATCAAAAACATTCATCCCTCACTTCTTTTTAAAATTTAGAGGTATATAAAGGTCCTGATATGTATTTTATATTTTTCTCTAGAAAATAACAAGATTATTAGTGTTGTAAGGTAACAAGTGGATGGAGGACAGGGCTTCTGTGCCTCTGCTTATGGTTATCAGTAAGTTTAACCCCTTTGCCCCAGTACAGGTAACTCTCGATTTATGCGAGTATTGTGTCCTTGAAGAGGTCGCGTAAATCAAAAACAATATAAATTAAACAAGAGGTAGGTTTGTACCTTTATTGCCTACTGTATCACTCTGACTCCTCTCCCTCTTGTGGTTCCTCCTCTGGCTGCCCTTCCCCTCGTGGTAGCACAGCAGCGAGGGTGTTGTTGTTGTTGTTGAGTAGCGTGGTAGCATGGGTACTGTATTGTTGTTCAAGTGGCGTGCGAAAAGAACTGAGCTCAGCTGTGTGGCCGTGGCGCCGTGTGAGTCCAGTTGCGTTAGATATCTGGTGGCCACTCCCTAAAATATCGTGTATAAGTGAAAAAAAACGTGTAAATTAAACATTTATTTGGATCCCATGTTAGTTCAAAAACCCGAAAACCAAACTCGCATAAACCGAGAGTTACCTGTATATGGCACAGTGGACAATCCAGACTTCCTTGTACGTAAGAGGTTTGAACATTGAAATTAATAAAACATTGATATTTCCATAAAGATTTCATTCATGAATATTGCATTGTATATCATTTGAAAGCTTATTGATTTTCCAGTGTTTTATAATTGCTCTCAACACCTGATAAAAAAGAAATACCTTGAACAGAATAGGAATATGTTAAGCTTTTTCTTTTGAGCTGTGTATTTGGAGAGAGAGAGAGAGAGAGAATATATTCATTTGTTCTAGCCATCTACCTACCATATATATATATATAGAGAGAGAGAGAGAGAGAGAGAGAGAGAGAGAGAGAGAGAGAGAGAGAGAGTGTGTCAAAATTACGTGTGGGCATTGCAAGTGTTGGAAATAAATTAAATTAACCCAGTAGCAGCGGGGATCATGTTTCTTAATGGTCCCTCCAAGCAAGAAAAATGAGAGAAAAATCACCCCTCACACAAACCATTTTATAATATATATCAAAGCATTTGTGATCAGATTATGTATCATCTATTTTGGGGGGTAAATATCATGGCACAAATTTGGCCCGTCACTGCTACACGGTGAAGCCACAAATTTGGCCCGTCGCTGCTACCGGGTTAAGGGAGCCCACTGAACCACACATTAACTCGAAAGAAAGAATTCAAAGGTGTGAACTTACCTGCTAGACTCCTTAGATCTTACATAGGGCTAAACCTAAGATCCAACCAGAACTATAAGGTACTTAGCTGTCAGTTGATCTCCGGGAATATTATACAGTAAAGTTTTATATATGGCGTGTTCATATTTTGCAAATTTGCATTCAGGACTTCAGTCAGTCATTACCCCAATTCTCATTTTGCGACCACATTCTCCCATTTGGCAATTACTACCCCCCTCCCTCCCCAGAAAACACCTTTTTTTATTTATTTATTTATTTATTTATTTTTTACGTCGTGGCCTATTGTGCCAGTAGGCTTCTTCCCGGTGGATCCTGATGGTCGGCCCAAGGCTTCTTCCTGGTGGGGCCTGATGGTCGGCCCAACCTGTTCTGGCGCAGGCGAGTGTTTATAGTGGCGCCATCTTGCATTGGCTCATGCTGCCCTCCCAGAGCTCATCTTTAATCCTAGAATCTAGAGTCCGGGTTGATGGGTGGTCTTCTGGACAGCATGTGGGTAGTTTTAAGCCACTCGGTGGCGGCTGAAAAATCCCAGCTTGGTGGCACCGGGCGGGGATTGAACTCGCGTCATACTGAACGCAGCGCTGTCACGCTATCCATTCAGCCACCGCCTCCCCTGAGTCATATTTGGCGACCATGGTCTTGGCCACCCCACCCATGCTTCTCCTTTAGTTGGTATTGAAACTCAAGCTTTAAGTACTGCTCATGCTGCAGTTGCTAGTCATTACCCTATCAGCTTATAGGCTACAGTCTGCTCTACAAGCATACTGCCAGATCTAGCAAACACCAGTTGATTAGCACATGAGCTGAACAAGGGTGGAGTGAGTATCCAGTTATCTCCACTGTTGACAAGTTTCAGCTGTGTTTGGTTCACTCATTAGCCTGCACAACTCCCTGCAGTAGTGGGGTGGGGTAGGGGGGTGGGAGCCAAACCAGACAGTCGATCAGGTGGACGCAACCAAAATGGGGTCCCTCAACAACAGCCTCCTTACAATATTCCTGCAGCAGCTCCTAGAGGTAATTATTTACTTGAAACATCAATCAGTGTTGAACAAACTATTCACAGAAGGTAAGGAGATGCAGCAGAGGTGACACTAGCCTGTCATATACTAACTGCAACATGTCCTCATAGTTAATTGAGATGAATAGGCGCACCTAACATCACCTGAGCCTATCCAGGATTCAGTACGTTTCCTAAAATAGAGGAGGTAGCGTTATAATTGTATTTCATAAAGAATCCTTATAACCAAAAACTAACTAAAATTACGAGTATTCTTTTTCTTGAACACAACACTGAATAAACAACAGAACAATAATATGAAAATACGTATAGCCACCGTTGGCAGATTGTCTTACTTAGAGCATAGTATTTACCTGTTTCTGACGCCTAACTATTGCCAAGAAACATCAGAATCTAAATTTTAACGATAACTATAAATTAGTTTCGTTATTGGAGCCCAGAAGACAGTTTGGGGGGAAGGAAGCCAGGAAATATAATCGGCTGAGTACGACAATCTGGTAACGTTGAGGCTGTATATCTCCGAGGCCAGAGGGAGCGCGCACACCATTTTGAGGGTATCAGACTTTTTTATTTTTTTATTTTTTTATTTATTTATTTTTACATCGCAGCCTATTGCGCTGGTAGGCTTCTTCCCAGTGGGGCCTGATGGTCGGCCCAAGGCTTCTTCCGCGTGGGGCCTGATGGTTGGCCCAAGGCTTCTTCCCCATGGGGCCTGATGGTCGGCCCAGCCTGTTCTGGTGCAGGCATGTGTTTATAGTGGCACCATCTTGCGTTGGTTCATGCTGCCCCCCGGAACTCATCTTGAGCCTCTCTTTGGAGAGGTTATCTAGAGCCTGGGTTGATGGATGGTCTTCAGGCCAGCATGTGGGTAGTCTTAGGCCACTCAGCGGTGACTGAAAAACCTCAGCTGTGCGGCGGCCAGGATTCGAACCCGTGTCCCTCCTGGAGCTCCTGAACGCGGGGCTGTCACACTAACCACTCAGCCACCGCCTCCATTAAATAGCATATTTATACTGCGCAAAGTAGATAATGCCACTTATTGTGACTTCGTGAGCTTTCATATTTATCTATTTGTGTATATTTTATGGTGGCAAAACTTATATTACTAGTTTCATTTTTGCCAGTGACACAAATTTGTGACTTTTTCACAATAGAATTTCACTCTAATAAG
This sequence comes from Eriocheir sinensis, assembly GCF_024679095.1. Classification (NCBI taxonomy): domain Eukaryota; kingdom Metazoa; phylum Arthropoda; class Malacostraca; order Decapoda; family Varunidae; genus Eriocheir; species Eriocheir sinensis. Next base: position 872,305 of record NC_066539.1, read on the forward strand.
TGAATCAGACCCCACAGAAATATTACCAGTGTGTGTATGAATGAATACAAAGATAAGCACATACTTTGATTTAACTCTTGGATGTCTCGTGGATCATTAATAAATAAAAACAAAATATCCGGATAAGCCACTCTTTAGCCCACTACCTTCTATGACCCCCCAAAACCGTCCCTAAGCCAAGATTGTACCCCACGTTTTGGTGATGTTAGGTGTGCCTATTAACAATGTTTCAACATTTCACTTCCCGAGACTGTCTGATCTACTGTATGACTCAGGATTTTCACTTTAGATTTTGAAAAAAAAAAAAAAAATACAGTACCCTCCCGAGTTTCACGCTATCTGAGTTTCGTGATCCTCAAGTTTCGCGCTTAGTCCTAAATTCTTACCATCCCAACTTTCGCGCATTATCGCCCCAAGTTTCACGCTGCTTTGACATGTACAGATCATGTCTACTTACCATGGGCGTCATGCGCTGCCTTAAAGGTAGTATCACACTGGCCATTTTCTGCAAACACTGGGGCTAGGGCAAAAGAGAGAGAGAGAGAGAGAGAGAGAGAGAGAGAGAAGCCAAAGTTAGGGAGTGGGAGGGGGGATGTGAGGAACTCCTGTCCATGTAGAGTCTCAAAATATGTGCCTTGGAAAAAGGAAGAAAATGGGAAGAGAGAACAGGTCGTTTTGATGCCACAGTTGAAGGCGGCTGCCTTATGATTGGTTGACAGTTCTGAAAACACACTTGTGATTCGCTTAGAGTCCGATGACGTCATCACCGACGTTCACCCTATCAGTGGCCTCACTGCCTTAACCCGTGGGCTTCAGCCATGTTTTGGATCCTTCTTTTCTTGTATTTAATTCTTACCATTTTATTTCATTTGCATTAACTTGTATTAAATCAACTCTTTTATCACTCATTAATTACTCCATAAATGATCTCACCGTCTCGTATCCCTGGCAGCATGATCCGGCTTAAGTTGTTATTGGAGACTGGTGTTCGTGGATAAACAAGAGAAAAAGAAAATATACATTTATTTAAAATTAAATGAAAGTAATTGCCTTATGCAATATTCTATGCTCAGACGATCATAACACTCTGGCATATTCAGCAATGGATACAACATATGACAAACGACATGTCTTAATCGTAATACTACAATATGTGCTCAGTTGTTGCCAATAATAATAACTCGTCGTTCCACAAGCAGTGGTTTGTTTCTCTCTGCTTACATCACAATATTTAAATACTCTCCTCACATCCTAATAACACATTCCTATAGTATAATCTACTACAATTTCATGGAAGCACCAAATTATACCACACCCAGTGGTTTTTACCTTTGCTTTACATCGCAATAAAATAATCACAATCCTGTCCCACTCACAATCCTACTACACATCTCCTACATTATAATCTCCAGGACAATACAGTCGGTTTCCCTTAGATTCTCGAATTTCTACTCACGATTAAGATCACAACAGCCATTCTCAGCTGAGTGAGTAGCAGTACTGCTTGAAGCGAGTGCAAGGCTCGGTCTGCTCATACCACTGTTGTCTAGGTCACATTTTTCCTTGCTTGAGGCGGAACTACATCCTTGACACGCCTTCATTTCCTACATAACCAGTAGCCAATATTTCCTGTCAACAACCATTGGCTCGCTCATTATGTTGTATTGTCTACTTCTCCTGCTTATTCGTGATGCACTCTTAAGACACTCCCACAGTGACTTCTCTTTTCAGTTATTCGCTTATAGCATTTCGTCACACCGCACGTGACATGTTAGAGTCCTCTTGAATGGTTATCCACACTTCCTGACCACGCCTACTGGGTATCTGTTTTCTGTAAGTGGGTCTGGGTATTTTCCATAACCTCTCAGTAGTGTTAGTGCTTATTAGATGTTTACGACTTTGTATATCTGACTAATTGCTTTCCTTCCCTCTCCTATCATATTTACAATTCTTGTCTCCATATCTCCACTCGGTATTTGCCTCTGATTGGGGTCACTATTAATTAACTGTTCTGCTATGGTCGTCCTCTGTTTGTCCATCTTCTGGGTCCCGACATATGGGAACGCCGAGAAGTGGCCAAGAAACAAAATTACACTGCATTTTGAGACTAAGAAAAGAGCATGGAACGTACATCACAGTACTCCTCTGATCCCCATAAAGCCGTTAAAAATATTTACTTTTACTCAAACTCCATTCTTTTTGGGTGGTGTTTGTTACAAAATAAACAGTCTTGTGACACGTGGCATCTAGCCTAGAGTCCCTTGTTGTCTACTTTAGAGAATTTGACAAGTGATTACTGTGTGGATAGCTAATTCAGTATGCCATGACCTTACAGCACCACCTATGACAGAAAAAGCCCACCTCAAGATCACTCACCCACCACAATGACCCAGGGCATTCATGGTGGGTTGTGCTATGCCACCACCGCCTACAATTAGCTTGAATTAGGTGTTTTATGGCAAGCCCTTTTTAGGGTCCACCGTACCACAGCCACGACTTGTGAAAGCCCTGAAAAGGGTCTGCCGACGTTCTCGGGTTAAGGCGGTGTCACACTGACCGTTTTCATTCGACCGTTGGGGTTATGGGCAATGCCTGTACCCCCAACCAGGAGCGAGTTCACGGTTATCTGTAAGCTGGTGTCACACTGGGCATTTTTCTTCCCACCACGTTGGCTTCAGCTTGGGCAACCGGCAACTCCAACTTTTCCTGGTGTGTGTCACACACAGCCAAGGTCGGTTGCCCGTATCCACATCCACAACATAAACAAAGCACTTGCCCTGCATCAACATGGCGTCATCTGCTAAAGTAAGGGCTGTCACAGCTTGTGCTGCCATTACCCAATTAAGTTGTGGACTTGTTGCTGCAGTTAAATGGAAGGAAGAAACAGTTGTGGGTGTGGCATGCCTGTGGTTCCTCCATGCCAGTTCTCATTGTCACCACTGCGTGTGCGCGGCCAACCCACCCATCTTGACTCAACCACATAAACACATGGATCGAATAACAACACACACACACACACACACACACACCAGACTCATTAGGAACCATTGCAGATGTTTCTGACAAACAGAAATGACTTCACCATTTCTTGAGTGTTAGGCAGTATTTGGTGAGTGGCTCACATGAACCAAACCTAGCTCTTGGCAAGAAGAGAGCAGTCGTCTTTAACACTGCTCTTTTCTTGCCATTGGGTATGTTTGGTTTGTATGAACCACTCACCAAATAAGTTCTAACACACTCTTGGAAATGGGGAAGCCATTTTTGTTTGTGAGAAACATCTGCCATGGTGCATGATGAGTCTGGTGTGTGTGTGTGTTTGTTGTTACTCAATCCACGTGTTTATGTTGTCGGAGTCTAGATGGGTGCGTTGGCCGCTCACGTGCAATGGTGACAATGAGAACTGGCACGGAGGAACCACAGACACGCTACACCCACAACAGCTTCTTCCGTCCATTTAACTAATGCAACAAGTCCACACCTTGGGTAATGGCAGCACAAGCCTCAACAGCCCATACTTTAGCAGACGACGCCATGTTGATACAGGGCAAGTGCTTTGTTTACATTGTGGATGTGGATACAGGCAACCGACCTTGGCCGTGTGTGATGCACACCCGGAAAAGTTGGATTTGCCGGTTACTCAAGCTGCCGCCAACGCGGTGGGAAGAAAAAGTCCCAGTGTGACACCAGGTTATGGACAACTGACAACTCGCTCCCGAACGTGCGTACGGGCGTTGCCAGTAACCACAACGGTTAGAGGAAAACGGCCAGTGTGATACCCCCTTAAGGCAGTGAGGCCGCCGATTGGGTGAGCGCCAGTAATGATGTCTTCGGACTCCCAGTGAATCACAAGCGTGCTTTCAGAGCTCAGCCAATCATAAGGCTTCATATGTGACTTTATAACGACCCATTCTCTCTTACTGTTTTCTTCCTTTTTCCAAGGTACAGTACTGTCTCCAGGAGTGAGAGTTTCAAGTTTGCAATTCACTTAGTTTGCAATAGGGACCCAAAAAATTCGCTTTTTATTGACAACTGAAATTGCGATATGACCCAAACTTTGTGGGTGGCGCGCGTGAGAAAGTGGTGGTTTCCGCTGTAGTTAACGGGGCGGAGGGGGTCATGACATCAGGACGCACTGCGGCATCACCACCACAACACTGTATTCTGCTGCCCACTGCCATTGTTCACCTCACCCCCGCGGTCCCACCCAACTAAGGATAGTTCGGTGAAACGTCATCAACTCAGCCATGACGTCACTGGAGACCCACACTTGTAGCCACGGCCAATAGTTCAGTGAAATGTCATCAACTCAGCCATGACGTCACTGGAGACCCACACTTGTAGCCACGGCCAATAGTTCGGTGAAACGTCATCAACTCAGCCATGACGTCACTGGAGACCCACACTTGTAGCCACGGCCAATAGTTCAGTGAAATGTCATCAACTCAGCCATGACGTCACTGGAGACCCACACTTGTAGCCACGGCCAATAGTTCGGTGAAATGTCATCAACTCAGCCATGACGTCACTGGAGACCCACACTTGTAGCCACGGCCAATAGTTCAGTGAAATGTCATCAACTCAGCCATGACGTCACTGGAGACCCACACGTGTGGCCGTGGCCAATAGTTCAGTGAAATGTCATCAACTCAGCCATGGCGTCACTGGAGACCCACACGTGTAGCCACGGCCAATAGTTCAGTGAAATGTCATCAACTCAGCCATGGCGTCACTGGAGACCCACACTTGTAGCCACGGCCAATAGTTCAGTGAAATGTCATCAACTCAGCCATGGCGTCACTGGAGACCCACACTTGTAGCCACGGCCAATAGTTCAGTGAAATGTCATCAACTCAGCCATGGCGTCACTGGAGACCCACACGTGTAGCCACGGCCAATAGTTCAGTGAAATGTCATCAACTCAGCCATGGCGTCACTGGAGACCCACACTTGTAGCCACGGCCAATAGTTCAGTGAAATGTCATCAACTCAGCCATGGCGTCACTGGAGACCCACACTTGTAGCCACGGCCAATAGTTCAGTGAAATGTCATCAACTCAGCCATGACGTCACTGGAGACCCACACTTGTAGCCACGGCCAATAGTTCAGTGAAATGTCATCAACTCAGCCATGACGTCACTGGAGACCCACACTTGTAGCCACGGCCAATAGTTCAGTGAAATGTCATCAACTCAGCCATGACGTCACTGGAGACCCACACTTGTAGCCACGGCCAATAGTTCAGTGAAATGTCATCAACTCAGCCATGGCGTCACTGGAGACCCACACTTGTAGCCACGGCCAATAGTTCAGTGAAATGTCATCAACTCAGCCATGACGTCACTGGAGACCCACACTTGTAGCCACGGCCAATAGTTCAGTGAAATGTCATCAACTCAGCCATGACGTCACTGGAGACCCACTTGTAGCCACGGCCAATAGTTCAGTGAAATGTCATCAACTCAGCCATGACGTCACTGGAGACCCACACGTGTAGCCACGGCCAATAGTTCAGTGAAATGTCATCAACTCAGCCATGACGTCACGTGTTCTATGACGTCACGGCGGTGACGCATGCTGGAGACCCTCGCCAGCAAGAGTCTCATTTGAATCTTGGTTTTATTCAAGGATTTACACATCATATTATGCAGTGTGGTGTTCTCTGAAACTTCAATCCAGTGGCGTTGCGGCCACACGTGTGGGTCTCCAGTGACGTATCTGTTTACATGTGACATCACGAGCGCGGTGCATTGTGGGAAAAACAAATGCTTAGCGAGCTATCCTTTACATGTCTCTCATCCTTGGTCCCACCCACACTTCTACCCCCACATCATTTGGGCCCTCAAAGCCTCGGCGTGGCGTTCTCCGTTCGCTCCCAGTCCCCCTCTGCCGTCCGCGCTAAAGCCGGCAGTGGCAGGGATCCACCGCAGGGCTCACGCAGCGCAGGTCACAGGCAGGACACACTCATGGGGTGTGGAGCAAACGGCCCGGTGTGCCGCGGCTCGCATTTCACGGTGGCGGTTGAGCCCTCTCGCCACTCATGCCGAGAGCTCGGACCGGCTTGTCTCCGGTCCTTTCGTGGAACACGCTAGGCGTGGGCACGGGGTCTCCAGCTCTCTCTATCGCCAGCTTTCAGCCCGGCATTTCAGATGAGATGTTGATGGTTTTCAATTTTCCCCATTAGAATAATGGTTCAAAGTTTGCGATTTCAACATTTGCGACCCACAATGTTGACCTATTTATTGCAAACTTGGAGACAGTACTGTATGTATTTTGAGATAACAAGGGAGTAAAGGAGGAAAAAAAAGTCAGGTTCACCACAGGTCAGAACAAATAAGCTCTTTCAGTGTTTTCAATACCTCAAGTTTAGCGATCCTTGAGTTTAGCGCTATACCTTCGGAATGAAGCAAGCGCAAAACTCAGGAGGGTACTGTATATGTAAAATTAATTGATGCTTCCATTTTAGGCAGCAGAATTGTTCAAAAAAGCTGTTGAGTTGGAGCAAAGTGGACGACTGTATGAAGCCATCCAGTTCTATCGACGGGCAATGACACTGGTGCCAGACATAGAGTTCAGGGTCCACCATCAGAATGTCCTAGAGTGGAATGAAAGTAAGTGAATCATAGCATCTTTGTAATCATATAGTCAGCCCTCAAGGCCAGTGTGTTTCATATCCATAGATCAAGCAGCCACAGATAAAAAGAGTGTCAAAAAATATAACTTGAATTTTCTGCACACTGCACTACTCTGAATCCATACAAAGGAAGTGACATGGAGGTCTGAAGCAGGTCTCTCAACCCAATTTTTTAGTTCTTAGTTCATTACCAAATGGATGTTTTTACTACTAGAAATGAGGGGTTGAAAATAGTATACATTTCATCAATTTTGAATCATCCATAGCTTACTACCATGGGTTTCAAAGGCAGTTATTGCATTGCCACCACCTCTATCCCTTGTCTCACGATGATATGAACCCCTTCAGTACCAGGTGTGTATTTGCCTAGTCGTGGTATAAGGGAGAGGAGCTACGCTTGTACTGTCTCATCTCTTTATCTACCTTAATCCAACTTGGCCTTAAAAAATGAATCGTCTTTGCGTGGACCACTTCTTATTCCAGCCATTCCAGGCCTCCACCACACTGTGTGGAAACCTGTTCTACTTTATGTCTCTTCTACAGCCTTCCTTTTTCATCTTCCTTCCATGACCTCTTGATTTTCATGTATCCCACATTATTAGATCTTCTTTGTCCACTTTTTCCATCCCATTCAGCACCCTATATACCACAATCAGATCTCTTCTCTCCCTCCTCTGCTCCTGTGTCGGTCGGTTCAGCTGCTTCAATCTCTCTTTGTATGTTAAATCACATAGTCCTGGAACCAGTTTTGTTGCTGCCCTCTGAATTCTTTCTGCTCTCCTTATAATTGACTTTTTACTCAGCGGCCATACAATTTTTTGTTTTGTGATACGTGCGTGTCACAGCTTGATGTGCCCACCAGTCATCGGGTGCACCCCACGTGACACGCTCGTGTCATTTTTAATATGTTGGTATTAAGGGCTCACAAGGACTCGGTTTTTGGTTTATTTGCTATAGTAAGGTGGCAGTTCTGTCTGTACAGTAATCCCTCGCCATATTGCGGTTCACTTATCGCGGATTTTTAAATTGTATCGTATCACAGATTTTTTGCTGTACTGCGGGATTTTGCGGTAAAATAAGTATTTTCTAGCCTAAAAAATAAAAACGATATAAATCAACGTAAGTAGGAACACACTTAAATAAGCACCTAAGCCGTGGGACCGGATGGAGTTTCAGGTTTTATACTTAAAGAGTGCAGAAATGAGTTAGTCAGCCCGATATATGACATCATTAGGTGCTCAATAAAAACTGGCACAGTGCCGAGGGAGTGGAAGAGGGCAGAAGTGGTACCTATATACAAAAGTGGAAAAAAGGAAGAACCCCTAAATTACAGACCGGTGTCTCTGACCAGTGTAGTATGTAAAATATGTGAGAAAGTAATAAAAGAACAATAGATGAGATTTCTAGAAGAACATAATCTAATCACAAACAATCAATATGGGTTTAGGAAAGGCCGCTCATGTGTGACAAACTTTTTGAGCTTTTACTCAAGAGTGACGGACAAATTACAGGAAAGAGACGGATGGGTGGATTGCATTTACCTAGACTTAATGAAGGCATTTGACAAACTTCCACATTCAAGACTGCTGTGGAAACTAGAAAATAAAGGAGGAGTGAGAGGGAAAACGAAGTGCTGGATGGAAAGCTACTTAAGAGGAAGAGAGATGAGAACCGTGGTTTAGGACACTAGATCGGAATGGAGAACGGTGGAAAGTGGAGTGCCCCAGGGGTCGGTTTTAGCACCAGTACTCTTCCTGGTCTATATTAACGATATGCCAGAGGGAATAAACAGCTACATGAGCCTGTTCGCAGATGATGCTAAACTGCAAAGACATATAAGAAACAGTGAAGACTGCAAGGAGCTGCAAGAAGACCTAAGCAAGATTTGGAAATGGAGTCAGAAATGGGAGATGAAATTCAACATGAAGAAATGTCATGTTATGGAAATGGGAAAAAGTGTAAAGACCAAAATGGACATATAAAATGGGAGATGGTGAAATATTAAAGAAAGTAAATGAAGAGAGAGACCTGGGAGTAATAATGCAAGATTATATGCAACCTGAAAGTCATATGTCCTTTCCCATTTGCATGACCATTCGCTTATTCTAGTGAGATCTTGGCTCAGGGCTACACAGTCTTCTTCATTAGCCACCCTCCTCATTATTTTAGCATCATCAGCAAACATATTCATATAGTTTGTCACCCCTTCTGTCATGTCATTAATATAAGTTACAAACATAATCGGAGCCAGCACCGATCCTTGGGGGACTCCACTCGTCACTTCCATCCAGCTTGATTTATTATTCCTGATTACTGTTCTCATTTCTCTCTTTGTCAAAAAGTCCATAATCCAATCCAATATTGAACCACCCAGACCTCCAACATGATTAAATTTCCGTATTAATCGCTTGTGTGGTACTTTATCAAATGCCTTCTTTAAGTCCAGGTACACACAATCTGCCCAACCATCCCTCTCCTGTATTATATCAATTACTCTTGAATAGAAGCTGATCAGATTAGTTACACAAGAACGTCCTCCTCTGAATCTGAATTGGCTATTTGTTAATATACTGTTTTCTTCTAAATACTCCACCTATGTTTTTTTATAATTTTCTCACACATCTTTGCTACTACACTTGTTAATGACAATGGCCTATAGTTCAACGGGTCTTCCTTACTTTCTCCTTTATGTATTTGGACGATGTTAGCCCTCTTCCAGTCTCTCGGTACCTTCCCTTGTGGTAGTGAGACATTAATCAAGTTGCTCAACTTTTCAGCTATTTGCTGGTTACACTCTTTTAGCACCCAATTTGATATACCATCCGGTCCTGCTGATTTCCTCGCATCCAATTCTTCCAATAATTTTCTAACTTCATCTGCTGATGTTTGTATTCTCTCCAGACCCACTCTATTCACGGCACTGCATCTACACCTTCAAACTCACTCTCCCTTGTGAACACTGTTTGGAAACAATTATTCATCACTTCTACTATTTCACTTACATATAGTATCAAAAGTTTCACCATTAACTTTAACTTTCTGAATCTCATCTCTATTTTTCAGCTTTCCATTTATGAACTTATAAAACAGTTTTGGCTGGTCTTTGCACTTATCTACAATATTTTTCTCAAAATTTCTTTTTTCTTCTCCTTGTTTTGACATAAGCATTCCTCTTCCTTTTGTACTCATTCCATAGATCCATCCTCCTATTTTTTCTCCATTTGTTCCATGCCTTCTCCTTTTCCTGCTTGGCGTCTACACACTTTCTATTGTACCACTCTTCTCTTGATTTCTGGCCTTCTTTCATCCTTGGTACCCACTTTTCCACTTCTTCGTTGTAAATCCGTAGAAAGATAGCCCATTTTTCCTCCACATTTTCAGCCTCAAAAAAAGTATCCCATTGTGCTTCTTCAAAATGTTTCCCAAGTTCAAAATTTGCTTTATTAAAGTTGAACCATTCTTTCCTGTAGTCCTCATTCCTGATTATTTTACCTCCTTCTCGTAATATGTACTCGATAAGTACGTGATCGCTCTTCCCTATAGGGCTCTTATAGTTCATCTCCTCTATGGTATCTGGCTCCCTGGTGATTATCAAGTCCAATCTAGATGGCTCGTCTTCTCCTCTGAATCTTGTATTTTCCTCCACCCACTGTGTGAGGACGTTATCTACAACCAATTCCAAAACCTTGTTCCCCCATGAAGCTTCACTTCCTTCCATTGACCAGTTTTCCCATGACACTTCCGTACAGTTAAAATCTCCCATTATCAGAATCTTATCTTTCTCCTCCAGCAATCTCCTTAGGCATTGTATCTTCCAGCTTCTTCTTGTACAATTCTTCCATCCATGAGCTGGTTTTTGGAGGGACATACACCACTACGATATTTCTGCATCCTCCCCCTTTGCAGTCTTACTCCCACACTCAAGACCTCTGCTTCCCCTTCGCCATAGGTGACACCCTCCACTGTCCATTCTTTTTTCAACGATAGCATCACTCCTCCTCCTTGTTTATTTTCTCTATTTCTCATCCATACATTATATTTACCATCCCCTATGTTAAATGCATCTGTACTACCAGACAATTTGGTTTCCGTAACCCCCAAAACATCTGTTTTTTCCTTACTCAGGTAATCTCCTATTTCTAACATTGACGATATTAACCCGTTCACATACTGTATGCCACCTTCAAGCTGTCACCTCTTCCCTTCTGTACCACTTCCTTAGGTCCATGTCTATCACTCCAGAAAACTTCCTTTTTTCCTCTTCTGATCTTCCTTCATTCTTTTCATTGGCTTGAGTCTTCAATTCTCTTATCGTGTTCCTCTCCTCCACACTTCTGTCCTTTCTTACCCAGACTTTTTTGTAGGTCTCTGTTCTTGCTAACTTCCATGACTTTCCCACCACTTCTTCTGCAGCCAATGCATTCAAGCCAAGGGCACAATGCATTCAAGCTAGAAATCGAGCTAATAGGGTACTGGGATTTATTTCAAGGAGCGTAAGCAACAGAAGCCCCGAAGTCTTCCTCAAACTATATTTAGCATTAGTTAGACCTCATCTTGACTATGCGGTTCAGTTCTGGTCACCCTACTATAGAATGGATATCAAAATGTTAGAATCGGTGCAGAGGAGGATGACTAAGATGATTCAGGGGTTGAGAAACTTGCCATACGAGGAAAGACTCAAACAGTTAAACTTGCATTCTCTAGAAAGGCGAAGGGTGCGTGGAGACATGATCGAGGTTTATAAATGGATGAAGGGCTTTAATAAGGGAGACATTCATAAGGTTTTGTTGGTAAGAGAACCGGGTAGGACACAAAGTAACGGGTTTAAACTGGATAAATTCAGATTCAACAGGGACATAGGCAAAAATTGGTTTACTAACAGGGTGGTGGATGAGTGGAATAGGCTTAGCAGTCATGTGGTGAGTGCCAATACAATTGTCACATTCAAAAATAGACTAGATAAATTCATGGACAGCGATATTAGGTGGGGTTAGATACACGGGAGCTTAGGGTCAAAGGAGCTGCCTCGTACAGGCCTACCGGCCTCTTGCAGACTCCTGCGTTCTTATGTTCTTATGTTCTTACTTGAGACCTAAATCTAATTTTTACTGGTCGTTGGGCTCCTTCATACTTTCCAAGCCTGAATACTTCTTTGAACTCTCCTACCAGCTCATGACCTTCTTCCTGAATTGCTTCAATTATTTGCTCCACTGCCTTCCTTTCCTTCTTTTTCCTTGTATGTTTGATCGGCATGTGCTCTTCATTAATGCCCACCACTATTACAGACTTCTTTTTTTTCAACTGTGTCCCTCACTATTTCTGTTTTTTCTTTTATGTGTGTGTGTGTGTGTGTGTGTGTGTGTGTATTTACCTACAGTACCCTCCCAAGTTTCGTGCTAGCCGAGTTTTGCGACCCTCGTGTTTCGCGCTCAGTCCTAAATTCTTACCATCCCGACTTTCACGCATTATCGCCCCGAGTTTTGCGTTGTTTTGACGTGTACGGATCACATCTACCTACCGTCGGCATCATGTGCAATTCCTCAAGGCGGTGTCACACTGGCCGTTTTCCTCCATCCGATGGGGCTACTGGCAACCGCGGTTGCTCGTGCGCCCAACCGGGAGCGAATTGTCGGTCGCCCCTATCGCCAACGCAGTTGGAGGAAAAAGGCCCAGTGTGACATCAGCAGCTTAAAGGCGTGGTCACACAAGTTAGTTTCTTGGGAATTTCTCACTGAATCACCGAAATTATCTTCTGACAATTTTTGTGCCTCGAATTGATCCTCTAGTTTGGTCACACAGAGGACTGTTGCATTCTGGGATATATCAGCTGAGAAGCAAAACAAACAATGGATCCAGACGTTTGCTTTGTGGTGTTTGCTGAAGAAAAAGAAAAAAAATGGAAAGAAAGCATTTGTTGGTCCATGAGTAGTTAGCTAAGAGACAAAGGGAGAGTGTGTTACAGCTACTGTTAATTAAATGCCACGAGAGCTTAGCAATGAGGACCCAGGCATGATGAGGCAGTGGCTACGCTTGGACAAGACTCAAGTCCAAGACCTGCTCAACCTGGTTACTCCAAGCTTATCTAGGTTCATGGAACTCATTGTGGAACTGGAATAAACATGTAATGGCTACTAACCCGATCAGCTGATATGACCTTCTTCTTCTTGTGACCACAACTTACCGACCTCATGAGAAAATAACCAACACGCTGGTGACTGAGTTTCTGACTAGAATTTCAATGAGCTTCCCGTGAAATGCAGCTGACTTTAAATCTCTGTACAAAATTCCCGATCAACTAGCGAGATTCACAGAGATGTGCGTTAATGGCCCACAGTAAAAGCTACGAACTTATGTTTCAGCTATCAATGTTGACTTAAGATTCACAAAGCTTTCATTTCGTCATAGTTAGAGGCCGCTCAGTGGAAGAGCGCCGTCGATGATGATATCAGACTCGGTCAATCACAAGCGTGTATGCTGAACTGTCAACCAGTTGTAAGGCAGCCAGCCGCCTTCAGCTGCGGCTTCAAAACGACCCATTCTCTCTTCACATTTTCTTCCTTTTAACATGGTACGTATTTTGAGATAACAAGGGAGTACAGTGGGAAAATAAAGTCAGCTTCTCCAAGGGCCAGAACCAATAAGCACTTTTTCAGTGTTTTCAATATCCCGAGTTTCGCGATCCACGAGTTTAGCGCTATACCTGCGGAAAGAACCATGCGGGAAACTCTGGAGGGTACTGTATTTGTATTTACCTATTTGTAGTCTACCGGGCCCAAGCTAAGCTCTAATAGTCCCATTTCCATATCTACATTCATCCAGCCTTTCCTTCATTTGATGGACACTGTTCGCCTCCACCACCTCTTCCCGCAAGCTGTTCCATGTGTTAACACTTCTATGTGGAAAACTACTTTATTAAGTCACTCAGACAGGTTCCTTTATTAAGTTTCTTTCCATGTCCTCTCAGCCCCTGCATTCTCACAGTTGAGAAGAGATCATCTCTATCCACCTCATCAAATTTATTTACCAACTTATACAGTGTGATCAGATCTCCTCTCCCTCTTCTGTGTTCCAGTGTCGTCAAGTCCATCTCCTTCAATCTGTCTTCATATGTCATATTCAAGAGTTCTGGGACCATTTTAAGTTGCAGTTCTCTGTATCCTTTCCAACTTTCTGATATCCTTATTTTTGTGAGGCGACCACACAACTGCAGCATAGTGTGTGTGTGTGTGTGTATTTACCTAGTTGTATTTGCCTACTGTATTTTGTGGCATATAACACACTCCGGCGTATACCACGCACCCTAAACTTTAAGACAACAATTTTGGAAAAAAATATTCAGTGCTTAAAATGCTCAAACGGTGCTTGGCTTTTCCCTGGTTCTCTCCTACATACTTCCTTTCTTTCTTCTCCCTCTCCGTCCCCATATTTTTCTCCTTCCTTTTCATTTCTTTCCTCTTTTCCTTTCCCCTCCTTCCCAGTTTTCTCTTTTAATCTCTTTCCCTCTCACTCACACCTTTTTTCTCTCCCTCTTTCCTCACCTTTACCTGACCCTATCTCTCTCTCTCTCTCTCTCTCTCTCTCTCTCTCTCTCTCTCTCTCTCTCTCTCTCTCTCTCTCTCTCTCTCTCTCTCTCTCTCTCTCTCTCTCTCTCTCTCTCTCTCTCTCTCTCTCCAATAGTTTAGTCAGACCCCACTTGGAATATGCGGTACAGTTTTGGTCTCCTCACCATGCAAATGACATTGCTAAATTAGAAGGTGTTCAGCGTCGGGCAACAAAAATGATCCCTTCCTTGTGCAACAAATCCTATGAAGAAAGGCTTTCCATCCTTAACATGTTCTCTCTTGAGAAACGTCGCCTCCGAGGAAAACTGATCGAATGTTTTAAAATACTTAATGGTTTCACGAATGTAGACAGAACAACATTGTTTATGATCGATGACACTTTGTGTACGAGGAACAATGACGTAAAACTCAAATGTAGACAAGTAAATTCAGACTGCACCAAATTTTTCTTCACTAACATTGTAGTGCGAGAATGGAATAAGCTCCCACCAACAGTGGTCCTGTGTAACACGATTGACTCCTTCAAAAACAAGCTCAACCGTCACATCCTTCAACTTAATATCAACTAGAGTCGAAATGCAACGTTTTGGAGCCTTCTGATTAATGTAGAATCACTTAGGTTTCAGGACAGACCACCTAGTCTGGACCTTGAGGTCTGTGTGGTCTGATTTTCTATGTAAATCTTTGTAAACTTTGTAAAACTCTTTGACTATTTGAACTCTAAAGTGGAGCGCATCTTGACTCACTCTCCCTTCGCTGAAGTCTCCATCTTGGGAGATTTCAATGTTCACCACCAGCTTTGGCTTTCATCCTCTTTCACTGACCAGCCTGGTGAACAAGCCTACAACTTTGCTCTCCTCAACGACCTAGAGCAGTTGGTCCAGCACCCTACTTGTATTCCCGACCGTCTTGGAGACAGGCCCAACATTCTAGACCTCTTCCTTACCTTTAATCCTTCTGCTTACTCTGTCAAACTGTTCTCTCCATTGGGCTCCTCCGATCATAACCTTATTTCTGTATCCTGTCCTATTGCTCCTGTACATCCTCTGGACCCACCGAAGAGGCGATGCTTCTGGCATTTTGCTTCAGCTCGGTGGGACGACCTGAGGATGTACTTTCCATTCCGTGAAATGATTACTGCTTCCAGGAGAGAGACCCCTCTGTGTGTGCTCAGCGCATCACAGAGGTGATTGTCTCTGGAATGGAGGCATACATTCCACGTACTTTCTCTACTCCTCATGCTAAAAAGCCTTGGTTTAATCACGCTTGTTCTCGTGCTATTAAAGATAGAGAGGCAGCTCACAAAAGGTTCCAGAGCCTTCGAACTCCCGCTAACTATGACCTTTACATTTCAGCCCGGGATCGTGCCAAATCTATTCTCCGACTTACCAAAACTTCTTTTATAAATAGAAAATGTCAACACCTTGCTTCTTCTAATTCTTCCCGTGACTTCTGGCATCTAGCCAAAAATATCTCCTCCAATTTCACTTCTTCCTCTTTCCCTCCTCTCCTTAACCCTGATGGCAGCACTGCCGTCTCATCTGTCTCTAAGGCTGAACTCTTCGCTCAAACTTTCTGTAAGAACTCCACCCTGGACGATTCTGGGCATATTCCTCCTACTCATCCCCCCTCTGACTCCTTTATGCCTGTTATTAAGATTCTTCCTAATGATGTTTTCCATGCCCTCTATGGCCTCAACTCGCAGAAGGCTTATGGACCTGATGGAGTGCCTCCTATTGTCGTTAAAAACTGTGCTTCTGTGCTGACACCCTGCCTGGTCAAACTCTTTCGTCTCTGCCTATCAACATCTACCTTTCCTTCCTGCTGGAAGTATGCCTTTGTACAGCCTGTGCCTAAGAAGGGTGACCGCTCCAATCCCTCAAACTACCGCCCTATAGCTTTACTTTCATGTCTATGTAAAGCTTTTGAATGAATCCTTAACCGGAAGATTCAAAAGCACCTTTCCACTTCTAATCTTCTATCTGATCGCCAGTATGGGTTCCGCAAGGGGCGTTCTACTGGCGATCTTCTTGCTCTCTTAACTGACTCTTGGTCATCCTCTCTTAGTAGTTTCGGTGAAACTTTCTCTGTTGCGTTAGACATATCGAAAGCCTTCGATAGAGTCTGGCACCAGTCTTTACTTTCTAAACTGCCCTCTTTCGGATTCTCTCCCTCTCTCTGTTCCTTTATCTCCAGTTTCCTTTCTGGCCGTTCTATCTCTGCGGTGGTAGACGGTCACTGCTCATCCCCTAAATCTATCAACAGTGGCGTTCCACAGGGCTCTGTCCTATCACCCACTCTCTTCCTGTTATTCATCAATGATCTTTCCATAACAAACTGTCCTGTCCACTCGCACGCCGACGACTCCACTCTGCATTATTCAACTTCTTTCAGTAGAAGACCAACACATCAGAAAGTGCACGACTCCAGACTGGAGGCTGCAGAACGCTTAACCGCAAACCTTGCTATCATTTCCGATTAGGTCAGAAGAAACCTGGTGTCTTTCAACGCCTCAAACACTCAATTCCTGCACCTATCAACTCTACACAATCTTCCAAACACCTATCCCCTATTCTTCGAAAACACTCATCTGTCACCTTCTTCTACACTAACCATCCTAGGTTTATCCTTAACTCAAACTTCTAACTGGAAACTTCACATCTCCATTCTCACTAATTCAGCTTCCTTGTCGAGGTTGGGCGTTCTGTATCGTCTCCACCAGTTATTCTCCCCACGCAGTTGCTATCCATATACAGGGGCCTTGTCCGCCCTCGTATGGAGTATGCATCTCACGTGTGGGGGGGCTCCACCCACACAGCTCTTCTGGACAGAGTGGAGTCTAAGGCTCTTCGTCTCATCAGCTCTCCTCCTCCTACTTATAGTCTTCTACCTCTTAAATTCTGCCGCGATGTTGCCTCTTTTTCTATCTTCTATCGATATTTCCACGCTGACTGCTCTTCTGAACTTGCTAACTGCATGTCTCCCCCCCTCCCGCAGCCCCGCTGCACACGACTTTCTACTCATTCTCATCCCTATACTGTCCAAACCCCTTATGCAAGAGTTAACCAGCATCTTCACTCTTTCATCCCTCATGCTGGTAAACTCTGGAACACTCTTCCTTCATCTGTTTTTCCTCCTGCCTATGACTCGAACTCTTTCAAGAGGAGGGTATCAGGACACCTCTCCTATTGAATTTGACCTTGCCTTTGGCCACCTCTTCTGGTTCTTTTATGGGAGCAGCGATTAGCGGGCTTTTTTTTATTACTGTTTTCTTTTTTTGTGTGCCCTTGAGCTGCCTCCTTTGTTGTAAAAAAAAAAAAAATCTCTCTCTCTCTCTCTCTCTCTCTCTCTCTCTCTCTCTCTCTCCTCCTCAACGACGCAGTACGTGACACCCGATCAAAAAACGACCCTCAGCCTCAGTCAGTCCCTCCACCCCGCCTGTGTAAATAGACGCCATGTATCGCTACAAACCCGTAACCGTGATCCCGCAAGTACCACCACCTCTATTACCAAGCCTCTAGATAACTTAAAAATCCTTAGTGTCAATGCACATAGCCTAAGAAACAAATTTGATGAACTTAGATGTTTTGCTCTAACAGAAAATTTTGACGTAATTGCTATAACCGAAACATTTATCGACACCACAAATATTGATTTAAGTTCCGAATACAATATAGATGGCTACAGACTCTTCAACAAAGATCGTGTAAACCGTAGAGGCGGTGGCGTCGCCCTTTTTGTCAAAAGCTATTTGCAACCCACTGACAAAACACCAAGAGACTGTAACGTTGAACATTTGTAAGTGCGAGTAAACATTGCAAAAGTCAGTTTAAATATATCTGTCACCTGCAGGCCTCCCGGGCAATCACTCGATGACGACCTTGAAATGTACAGTAATCCCTCGTTTATCGCGGGGGTTAGGTTCCAGAGCCCCCCGCGATAAGCGAAAATCCGTAGTAGCGACCTTATATTTATTTTATTATTTACATAATTTATATATTATATTTTATATATATTATATATATAAGCACGCATATCTCTGTGAATCTCGCCTCAGCCCATGTGAACAAGGTCACCCAACCACTAGTTTCTCGACAGATTCAAAGTCGGCTACATTTTACGGGAAACTCATCGAAATTCTAGTCAGAAACTCAGTCACCAACATGTCGGTTACTCGTGTGGTCGGTTCGGTAAGTTGTGGTCGCAAGAAAAAGAAGAGCATGTCGGCTGTTCGGTTCAGTAGTTCTCCACGTGTTTATTCCAGTACCGCAAAGAGTTCCACGAAACTAGATAAGCTTGGAGTAATCATTTTGAGCAAGTTTAGGACTTGAGTCTTGTTCAAGTGTAGTCATTACCTCATCCTGTCTGGGTCCTCACTGCCAACTTCTCGAGCATTTAATGGTAGCAAGCTGTAACACATTCTCCATTTGTCTCCGAGCTAACCACTGACGAACCAACAAATGCTACGGTCACTGAGCCAATCAGCGCCCAGGATACAGAACCCAGTGCTCTGGTTGGTCGCCTCCCATCCATTAGCCAATAGTGTGCCATGTACGATCACACGTGGGCAAACCAGCTCAAGCAGAAGCGGCCGTAGCTGTGTTTTACATACGTGTGAGTCTTTGTCTACTCATCTGCTGTGCGCTACATATTTTATTTCAATTTAATATTCTTTTAATATTAATACTTTCTTAATTTTTTTTATATTGTTTACAATTTTTTTAGGCTAGAAAATGCTTCTTTTACTGCAAAATAAGTAAAATAATAAATATATTAAAATACCTCTATATCGCAAAATTCTGCGATATAGCGAAAAATCTGCCATACGAAACTAAACATTTACAATTTTAAAATCCGCAATACAGTGAGACTGCGATAAGTGAACCACGATATGGCGAGGGATTACTGTACAGCGTTTTAAGGCAGTCACTTAATAACAACGACTCACTGATATTAGGAGACTTTAACCTCCCCCATATCGACTGGGCGACACTGTCAGGTACAGAAGGCAAGTCACATAGAATGATCGAATTTCTAGAAGAAAATTATCCAAGACAAATGGTTTCTGAACCAACTTGACAAAATAACATACTCGACCTTGTTATAACAACCCAGGATAACCTAGTCAGTAATGTCACGGTAGGAGAACACCTCGGTTCTTGCGATCATAAATTAGTGCGCGTTGACATTAGAGCTCAAACATCAGTGACTGAAAATAAAGTAAAGGTGCCCAATTTCAAAAGAGCTAACTTCGTAGAAATCCGACAAAAACTAACAGAAGTACAACTATCAGATGACGGCAATGGAGAGGAAACCTGGCTAAGCTTTAAATCACTTACTCACTCAGCCAACAGACGTCCCCTTGTGCGAGAAGCGAATTAACACTAATAAAAGCCCACCTTGGTTTAATAGCGAAATTAAACACTCAGTCAAGGAGAGAAAATTGTTTTACAGGTAAAAGAAAGAACAAAGCACGCCTGAAAACATTAGACTTTATAACGATGCCAGGCGACGAGTAAAAAGATTAGTATGTCAGGCAAAGCGTAGATATGAAGAAAATATTGCAGCCAACTGTAAAAATAATCCAAAATCTTTCTTCAGTTACATAAACAACAGAAAGGCGATCAGAAGTGGAATTGGACCTATAACAAACAGCGACGGTGCACTAGTGACTGACAGCCAACACATTGCAAACCTCTCAAACAGTTACTTTTCCTCGGTATTTAATACTAACAGTCTTCCTCCCACTACCACCAGCACCAGTACTAATGTAGATCTCGAGCATGCATTGCCTAATTTTGAAATAACAACCGATGAAGTCCTTAAAGCTCTCCATTCACTTAAAACAAATAAAAGTCCCAGACCCGATAAAGTATATCCCATACTGCTTAAAGAAACAAAGAGCGAAATACAGTCGTCCCTCAAATAGTACGGTTTCCAATAGTACGGTTTCGGTTTTATACGGATTGTCATGGAAGAATTTTTTTAGGATTTTTAAATTTCCCGCTAGTCGCACTAAGTAGCCATGGCGTGAGTGGCAACACTGTTCTACCAAAACACCTGCTGAAAGCACCCCAAAGCTTTTGAGAGAGGTGTTCACCTTGCAGAAGAATTCAGATGTAGGAGAAGTTACGTTTTGGGATGAGTTACGTTGCGGTAGGGAGAGCATACCACGTGAATGAGAGCAGTGTTGGCTGTATCAATCTTAGTGTAAAAGAAATTCTTGCTGCAGTAACTGCCAGTGCTCCAAGAGTGCTGCAAGAGGGGAGATAAAGGCCGTCCTTTTACTAAGCCTCGTCATTGCTATGGTAACAGCGTCTCACTCGCAGCAAAATGGCGTACGCTGATCTTCCTGGTGACGTTACACATGCATTACTAGCTGTCTTGGCTGACGAACTCCTTACAACAGAAGATGAAAAGGAAGCTACAGTGGTTACGGTGGCACAGAGAGGTGAAATGCAATGGAAACGCTTATATGTGTTTGTTTGGGCCTCCATATTTGCTGATGACATCGCAGCACGAAGGCGCTCCACCTCTCAAAGCCGAGAGCCAACAGATGTGCCGAGTTGGCAACTCGTGCTGCCGCGTCACGCATTTGAGAGCACTTGTGACGTTCTGAAAGTCCCGATTCCCTCTCTCAAACGCAGCCCAGGAGTACACTAATTTTATACAGATTTTTTAATAGTACGGGAGTCCTGGGTCCCTAACCCCCGTACTATTTGAGGGACGACGTTAGTCTCCTCCCTCACAACCGTATTCAATATGTCCTTGCGACAAGGCATCATCCCTTCGGATTGGAAAAAGGCTAACGTGACACTGATTTTTAAGAAAGGAGACAAAAAAAATACCAGGTAATTACCGACCCATTAGTTTAACTTCAATTGCAGGTAAGCTACATGAAAGCATAATTAGAGACAAAATTGTGAGTTACCTCGAAAGCCACTCATTAATTGGGGATTCACAACATGGCTTCCGTAACAAAAGATCCTGCCTATCAAACCTATTGACCTTTTATAACGACCTCTTCTCAGTTTATGAGGTAACCAAATCATTGGACGTAGTCTATCTTGACTTCCAGAAAGCGTTTGATAAAGTCCCACATCATAAATTACTTTATAAATTAAAGCAAATAGGTATTGACTGCCAAGTAAACCAATGGATCGCGAATTGGTTGAGCAACAGACAACAAAGAGTGGTGATTGACGGATTTAACTCAGAGTGGGCGCCGGTCACTAGTGGCGTCCCTCAGGGCTCAGTTCTTGGCCCAGTGCTCTTCATTATTTACATCAACGACGTGGATGTTGGACTCAATAATCACATTAGTAAATTTGCAGACGACACAAAGATTGGTTACTTGGCTCTCACTAACAAAGACAGGCAAAGCCTCCAAGAGGATTTGCAGAAAATTTCAGCTTGGTCGGATAGATGGGAGATGCCCTTTAACGTAGGGTAGCGGGGGGCGGGTGGGTATGGCCCACATTCACACATTGCGTGATGGGACGACGCGGGTTCGAATCCCACCTACCACCCGGATTTCCTAGTCACCGAAAGTGGGAACTACTAACATGCTGTCACCCTGAAACCCACCCATCAACCCGGACTCTACCTGGGAAGCAGAAGCAGAGAAGCGAGTTCCGAGAGAGAGCAGCATGAGCCAATGCAGACCAGCCACTATAAACGCCGCGCGCCACCGCCCAGAGCGGGCCCCCAGGCCCTCAGGCCCCACCTGGAAGAAGCCTTGGCCTGGAAGAAGCCTTGGGCTCCCCAGGAAGCCCCAGCCTTGGGCCACCATCACCCCACCAAGAAACCTTGAAGAACCCATCTTCCCCCACAGGCCCCAGCCTCCTGCCGCCTTGGGCTGGCCTCAGCCTCAGGCCGCCTTGGGCCCCAAGCCAGGCCATCCATCCCCACCCCAAGGCGGGGCACCACCACCCCACCGCGGGCCAAGAAGCTGCCCCACACCATCAGGCCCCACCTAGAAGCCACAGGCCCATCAGGCCCCACTCCCCTTGAGCCGGGCAGGCCGCCCATCAGGCCCACAGCCTTGAAGCTTGCCATCGACCATCAGCCCCCACCAAAGAAGGGAAGGCCGACCATCAGGCCCAGGGAAGGAAAAGAAGACTTGGGCCGCCAATAACGTAAAAAAAAAAAAAAATAATAAAATAAGTGCCAGGTCCTTCAAGTTGGAACAAGAAATAAGAAATTTGATTACGAAATGCGTGGCGTTAAACTCACAAGTGTTCAATGCGTTAAGGACCTGGGGGTCAAAATCGCGTCAAACCTCAAATTCTCACATCAATGCATCGATGCAGCAAATAAAGCGAACAGAATGTTGGGCTTCTTTAAAAGAAACTTTTTATTCAAGAATAAAGATGTAATACTTCCGCTCTACAATAGTTTAGTCAGACCCCACTTGGAATATGCAGTACAGTTTTGGTCTCCTCACCATGCAAAGGACATTGCTAAATTAGAAGGTGTTCAGCGTCGGGCAACAAAAATGATCCCATCCTTGTGCAACAAATCCTATGAAGAAAGGCTTTCCACCCTTAACATGTTCTCTCTTGAGAAACGTCGCCTCCGAGGAAAACTGATCAATTTTTTTAAAATACTTAATGGTTTCACGAATGTAGACAGAGCAAAATTGTTTATGATCAGTGACACTCTGCGAACGAGGAACAATGACGTAAAACTCAAATGTAGACAAGTAAATTCAGACTGCACCAAATTTTTCTTCACCAACGTTGTAGTGCGAGAATGGAATAAGCTCCCACTGTCAGTGGTCCAGCGTAACACGATTGACTCCTTTAAAAACAAGCTCGACCGTCACTTCCTCGAACAAAATATTAACTAGAGTAGAAAAGCAACGTCTTGGACCCATCTGATTAGTGTAGATTCACTTAGGTTTAAGGACAGACCACCTATTCTGGACCATGGGGTCTGTGTGGTCTAATTTTCTATGTAATTCTTTGTAATTCTCTCTCTCTCTCTACCTGCCCCTCCCTCCTCTGTCAATGTCACTACCATAGCAGTCATCAGAGTCACTGTCACTTTGATTCGCCTGCGCTCTACTTCCGCCCGGAGCAGAGGAACTGCTTGATGCATCACAAGACATAACAGATGTATTCCGAACAAAATTGGAAAATGATCTGTGGCCTTCAGTAGGCCGTGCGCTGGAGACGAATGAGTGTGTACGGATGCCAGATGCCTCCACCATTCTTCTGAGTCAAGAACTGGCGGTATATTTGAAACGTAGGGAGCGTAGAGTGTAATGATTACACTCAACCCTCGATTTAACGGACCCCTATTTTACGGATTTCGGATTTAACGGACCACAAAATCTGAACAGACATAGATTTGTCCGCTGTGATGCCGGCTTTAGAAACGTCAAAACCCTAAACAGAAGGCCATCGGGCCGTGCCGTGAGGCCGCGCCACACAAACGAACGGCATCCCCATCGGGGCCCGCGTGTGTGTGGCTGTGTTTATTATGGGTTTGGGCTTCTCAATTTGCCAATTCCCATCCTCCACATGTTGCATGGGACCCCTTTCCTTTCTTCCATCTCTTCTTTTTGAAAATGAAGAAATGGAAGAAAAGAAAGAAGTCCGGATCATAAAAAAAAAATTGTTCCAGGCTAGAAGGGAGGCTGGGTAGATTTGTCCAGTGTAACACCGGCTTCAGAAACGTCAAAACAGTATTTTCAAGCAAGGGACTTTTTCAAGCAATGGACCACCCTTTCCCCCTTTTAATCCATTAAATTGAGGGTTGAGTGTATATATATGATCCCTGTATGGGTGGGGTGTGTGATAGTGCACTTATACATACGATCGCCGTAATCTAAGGGTTAAAAAATCTGTGATACAGTGAGACCGCGATAAGTGAACCGTGATATGGCGAGGGATCACTATATTTCCTTCTCAAGTCATTTGCTGGTTGTCCACATTCCCGGGGCTTGTATTTTGGCCAGCAAAAATCCAGGAAAAGAATTCGCCTCATAAACTGTGTCCTGCTCACTCGACGCCATCTTGCCCAGGTGGATCCGGGCGGGTCCAGTCGCAACAGTTGTTTACACTTCCATCGGCAACTTTTTTTCAATTTCTGTGTTCACTTATACCTTTGGGAAATGGGACCTACCCTACTGCCCTATCCCCAGGCCCTGACTGCATAAAAAATAGGTAAATGCGTTGAATTCCTGGTCCATAGGCAGAGCTGAGCGGCGAGATGTTTACGTCTTGGAGTCCCGGTGGTGTGTAGGCCTCTTCTTGCTGTGGCAGTGCGTTGCTGTCTGTTTCAGTGGCGGTGTCTACCATGTCCCTCTTCGGGCTTGGAGAGTGAGGTAAGACAGGAGCTGCTGCTTGGGAGACTGACTCGTGAGGAGCAAGGTGTCTGGTACTCCTTTAGACCAAGGGAGGAGCCTCCTCATTCAGGGGCTTCGTGGTGCAGTGGTTAGCACACTCGGCTCACAACCGAGAGAGCCTGGGTTCGATTCCCGGGCGGAGTGGAAAAATTTGGGTGGCTTTTTTGATACCCTACGCCCATGTCCACCCAGCAGTGAATGGGTACCAGGTATTAATTGGGGGTTGTGTCCCATCTCCTGGGATCTGCTCCCTTCTCCTATAATTCCTTCCCCTTCTGTCTCTCTCCGGCATATGACCACAGATGTTGCGCCGACTAAACGAAACTTTCCAACTTTTCCTCCTCAGTCTCTCGGGGCAGCCCTTGACCCAGGTGTGGTGTCTCCTGCCACAGTCCGGACATCATGCAGCCCTATTATGTCCGGTCCTCAGTGCCTTGATACACTGTGAGGAGGGATGCTTCCTGCTGCACATGCTGTAGTGAGCGCCAGTCCTGCAGTACTTCTGCACATAGCTGAAGGCCTGGCATTTGAAGCACCACAGGGGCTCCAGGGTGAACCTCCTGATGGAGAAGACACCATAAGTCAAGGGACTCGGGGAGGGGCCCACAGAAAGTCACCTTGACCTGACGTGTGGGCTCTGTGAAAGTGTCCCACGTTGTAAGTACACCTCCTTGCGAAGGTGATGCGCGGATCCTCCAGGACCGGCCGTAGGGACGCCCAGAGGGTATCGCAAGACGACACCCCTAGATCTGCCCTCAACCTCTTCCAGGGAGATGCCAACTGTGGTCCCTCTGCTTAGGCGAGCAAGAGAGAAAGCAGCTTCCTCGTCCAGGGATTTGATGTAAATCTCACCCCCGGCTTTCTCCTGCACCCGAACCCACAGGTCGGGGTGCTCCCTCTCCAGCCATCAGATGGTGTGGTATGTGCTGGTCTCGTCGTGCCGTAGAATCTCGTAAACTCTGTAGTCTGGGCCGGTGGTGGGGTCGACAAGGATACAGCCTTCCTCCTTTCCCTCGGGCAGGGAGAGGTGAAAGTACTTTCTTGGGCGAGAGCATGCCATGGTGAGTTCAGGGAGGAAGAGAAAGCTCTTTCCTCTACCACAGCTGAGGCTCCAATGCAATGAGTCAGAGATGAGCACAAGGGGCATATACAACTCTAGTGTATGCCCCAACTTTTCTTTTTTTTACAGTGGTTGGGAATTCCATTTTTTCATCTAAATTTTTCAATTTTGTTTTTATTTTTTAAACCATGGTTTACCAAAGTGGATGCCAAACCCTCAGAAAAGGAGAGGTAACTTATGTTGTGAATTCTTCCCTTTTTCCAGTAATCACTAAAGTTTACTTTAATTTACACAGATTACACAGGACAAGGGGAGAGGGACGATTCAGCTTCTGAAGATGAACTAGACCATGAGGAGATTCAGGACCTGGTTCTTAGGTTCCAGGCACTGGCATCCTCCTCCCAAGCAGTATGCATACCCCAGTTTGATCAGGAGGTATGCTTAATTTATCAATTAATCTAGAAAAGCTGTTTATTCCAGAGACTGAAGAACATCACTACAGATGACTCAGTTTGGATTAATGGACAGGAAAATCATTCTAGTAGAGTCCATATACTTAATATTGTAGTTTTAGAAGTATGGTGAGAAGAGGCAGTTGTACCATGTGTTTGTTGATTTGGAGAAGGCCTTTGACAAGGCAATAACAGGGGTCAGTAGATGAGTACTGCAGAGGCAGAAAGTCCTGAAAAGTTGGATCAACTTGGTGATGGCATTGTATGTATGTTTGTCATTGTATCAGGGTCCCGCTTTTTAAGTCTAGGGTTAAGGAACAAAGCACGTAAAATATATACTTACACCAATAAAACATTAAAAAAGAATGCAGAAAACAACACAAAAGTGAGCGAAAACAAGGCAACAACAGGTTATGGGGACATTGGAACAAAGCAAGCAGGTTAGGCATAAACACAACAAACGCACACACTCCACATCCAGCAAATCAACACATACTCCTCACTCTGGCCTTAACCCTATCTGATCCGACCTTTTCAAATTTTCGCGCTTGTAACACCTAGCATCGTACTCATTTATCTGAACAGTGATAATGCTCATGAACACTAAGTACTGGTACCGAATCAATAGTGTTAAACAATAATGAATAATGAGTAAAAGAGGCTTGTGGAAAGTAAAAAAAAATATTTGTGTGTTGCAAAATAATGAAGATTCATATGTTTCTTATTGATACCACATGTTAAGCGTGGGTATTTTCTGCATTTTTCTGTAGGACTTTTTCTTTTACACTTGATAATAAAAAAAAAAGTGTATTGTTTTGATAGAAGTGGCTCAGGGAGGGGGGGGGCCAGATTTGACCCCCCTTGGACCTTGTAGGGTTAAGCACTCAATAAACATCCCTAAGGATACACAAAACTGGGCAAGGAAACACCTACACATGATGCCTTGCTCATAACACAGAGTCTACACTGCACCCTGCCTGGTTCCTCACTCACTCTCACAAGCCATGCACTGCAGCTGCAACTCTCTTCTAGAGCTGCCTTCACATCACAACACAACCCAAGCCATAGAGACCGAGCCAAGTCACCCCTTCTATATATTCAGTGCTGGCGGTGGGGAATGGCACCAATGCTGGAAATGTGTGCTGTACTTGAGATATGGGGTTGAATATGATATTAAAGTGGCTATTCAGTAAAATTAACCTGGTAGCAGCGACAGGCCAAATTTGTGGCTTTACCATGTAGCAGTGACAGGCCAAATTTGTGCCATGATATAAACCCCCCAAAATAGATGATACATAATCTGATCACAAATGCTTTGATATATATATTATTAAATGGTTTGTGTGAGTTGTGATTTTTTCTCATGTCATTAAAAGACATGATCCCCGCTGCTACCGGGTTAATAATGAATTGGGTACCCTCAGTTCTATGCACTTGGGAAGAGAAGCAACTAGATTTTGTAGTTCTTCATGGTCAGTGCTGCTCCATATCTCTTGAATGGCATTTGGAGGCACAGAATGGAAGATGTGTCCTGGTCACGTAGACGACGTTTAACTCGCCCAGAGATTTTCGATAGGTTTAAGATCTGGCACGTGTCCTGGCCATGGTGTTAGCTGCTTCACATTACAAAATTCAAACCAGTTCACTACTAACTTTGCAGTGTGACATGGTGCCCCATCCTGCATGAAGACTTCAGCTTTACACTAATTCATACTGTCCAGGATAACTCCAAAGTGGTTGTACTGGTTCATTGTAGTGTTCGTGGGTAAAAACACTAGTTTACCAATGTCATGATAAGAAAAACAAGTCCAAACCATATAGTCCAGTCAAATTAGGTTATAATTATAATGACCAAACCCGGAAAAAATTGCAAAAGAAATGGTTTCACTTGCATGATATTCAGAAACGTCCCCAAAACACCAGAAAAAAATTTACGCCAAAGTATGCCTCAAAATTGCATCATTATTCAAATTAGGTTTCACTATTGAAGAAAACACATTTTTAGCTGTAACTTCCTTATTTTTCATCCAAATCAGTTCATTCAAGTTCCTAATTCCATGTTTTGAAGGTCAGTGAAGTTAGACAAGTGAGGATGTAGTATCAGCGAAGACTGTGCATAACTTTAACCTGGTAGCAGCTGGGATCATGTTTCTTAACCCGTACAGTGTTGCTTTATAGGAGTGAAACAGGTCATGTGGGGTTGGATTTTGGCCAAATAATATTATTGTCTTATAAAATTGAAAAAAAATAGCTGATTTGAACGATATAAATGCGATATATGTGTGTTCCCTGTAAGCTGTCGTTTTCTGTGAGTCCTTTCACGCGTGGCACCAATACTCCAGTGGTGGTGCGTAATGTAGAACAGTACTATGTAACTTCCGCTTCTTATTTATTATTTCCGACACACTGTGAATGCTTCTTCCATGACTATATATTGTTTAGTTTGAGTTTCTTGTAAAATATATCTGAGGATTGTTTGTCTAGCCTTTCTATAGTCATATCATAGTACCAAATTTATCAACAGACTATATTTTCTCTATGTGTATATAAGTAGCACAATATTATCCCTTCATTGCACAAGCATAACAT
Source organism: Eriocheir sinensis (assembly GCF_024679095.1). Classification (NCBI taxonomy): domain Eukaryota; kingdom Metazoa; phylum Arthropoda; class Malacostraca; order Decapoda; family Varunidae; genus Eriocheir; species Eriocheir sinensis. Next base: position 900,954 of record NC_066539.1, read on the forward strand.
GTTTTGTAACACCAACAACAAAAAAATTACACACAGCTGCCCAAATAACCCATTATACGAATTTTATGTTTTTTATGTTGGTACTCCTGCATACCACAGCCCGCCGCCAGCTGATCACATACCCCAAACATTTTCCCATTTACTACGTAGCTTCCGCGTCTTTGCATTTGCTGCCGACCAATTTGGTATTGCTCTGCTACTGTACAATTTACATAACATCCCAATTTTACAAGTATATCTAAGAGGTGTGTATTACCTCTGGACTGTAGCATATCCCATGAAAATCTGTATGGCTGGGAAACTGATGACTCAGGTTCCGAGCCAGGAATGAATACAAAGGAGAAACAGACAGCAACAACCCTGTTGGGCCCAACGAGGCTGCCTGTATAGCTAACACTGCACTGCACAGGACAACACGTGCTAACAGCGAGGTGTGTAGCGTGTCTGGCTATCATGACTCATTGCTGGGCCAACCCGCCAACCCGGCGCCTCACGCCCCAGGGCTGCCAACACAACCGACGATGACTGTACGCATGAACACAAAATATATTGAAATTGCTATTCAAGTTGGAATGATATAAAAATAGCTGATCTACTGAACAGTATTTTGAGTATATTGATAAGTAATTATGACACCACTGACATATTTTTATAAATATACCTATTTTTTCAATAAATCATTCGTGGTCATGGATACATTCTATGTAATAGACCACAGCAATACAATAAAAATGAGAGTGAGCTTTCAAAATCATATTTAGGCATAGAAAAGACATCTTGAACCATTTCTACAGGTTTAGGTGCCATGAAGTAAAAGAAAACGATGATCGTATATATACGTACTAAACACTTTCCCTCCCGAACGTATATATACGTACTAAACACTTTACGGGTTAATGGTGAGAAAAATTAGAAAAAAATCACCACTCACACAAACCATTTCATAATATATATCAAAGCATTTGTGATCAGTTTATGTATCATCTGTTTTGGGGGGTTTAGATCATGGCACAAATTTGGCGCGTCGCTGCCACACAGTAACGCCACAAATTTGGCCCGTTGCTGCTACTGGGTTAAGGAAAAGCTGGACAAATACAGATATGGAGACAGGACCACACAAGAATAAACCCAGGCCCTGTAAAACTACAACTAGGTAAATACAAAGTTAATGGCAATGCAATGGCATGATAAATGTGAAGTTAGCACGGTGTCAACTGTTCACACAGGGAAAATTAAAGTCTGGCAAAACAAACTTCAGAAAACACCATCCCATTCTGAAGCTGGATCTTGTCATTGACTACACGCAAAATATGCATCTTGTTGACAGATCTGACATGATGGTCAGTTTTATAGATTGTATGAGGAAAACAATCAGCTGGCACCACAAGCTCTTCCTTCATTTCATTGATATAAGTTTGTTGAATGCCTACAATTTCATGCTTGTATGGAGTGGGAAGAAACCATCATCGCTGAGGGAATTCTGCTACTTGGCTTCCTACCAGATGCTACAGAAGTACGGGGAACCCATCTCGTCACACCCTGGCCGCCACTCACCACATCAAGACATGCCTGACTGCTTGGCATGTTCTGGCTGGGTAGAGCGTCACTAGACTCACTACCTTCAGCCTCTTCCCGCCCTGCCGTCCACTGCCAGAACCAAAAGAACAAAAGCACAAAGGGACTGTCACATTTGTAAACACAAATCTCAGCGATCAAAGAAAAGAAAAATATCTTATCACTGCTGGGAGTGTAATGTAGCGCTGTGTCCAGGAGAATTTTTCATGCATTACTACACACTACGCACATACTGAGTACTTCAGAAATCATACACACACACACACACACACACACACACACACACGCCAGCTACTGGCCTGTGTGGACGTGGTGCACGGAGCTCCGGGAGTTTTTAACTTTTTAGCTTTTAGCTTTTTAGTTTTCTTTTAACTTTTAGACTTTTAACGTTTTTATCTATTTTACCCTGCTGGCGCTGGGAGGACACAGGAGGACGGAGCCCCGAAGGGTTATTTTAATTATTTTAACTTTTTGACTTCTTGACTTTTAACGTTTTAGCTTTTAATTGTTTGCCTATTTTACCTTTAACCTGTGACATACGGGGGAGGGCATTACTGGCGCTGTCCCCAGAAAGAGGTTGGGAGGAGGGGAAAGTGATATATTAGTGGATACGGGATTATAAACTTTGAGAACCGTACCGAGCCTGAGATGGATCTGTTTACGCCTCCATCACATAAGCAAGAACTGGCGGCTGATTTCTCTGGATTCGAGGAAAACAGTGAGTTGCAAAATAGACTATTGCAGAGAAGGGTGAAAGGGTTGGAGAGTGATTTTGAAGTGGTGATAAAGATAGTGAGTGAGTTGAGAGGGGAGAGAGAGGACGACAAGAGACGGATAAATGATTTAGAAGCAGAAGTGAAGGAACTCAACATTCAGCTGATAAAATGCTCCGAGGGGATAAAGGAAAACGTGGATTCGGTGGAAAAGATGAATAAGGAGCGGAATAAGTGGGAGGAGAAGCGAAGGGATGAAAAAGTGGAAGTGGAGCAAAGAGTTAAGAATTTGGAACAGAAAATTGATAACGGTGGAGAGATGGTGCAGAGTGGGAATGTACAGAGCTTTAAGGAGAATGTGGAGGAGCAGTTGGAGGAGAGGATGGCTGAGAAGGTGGTGAAAGTAATCAAAGAAAACGAGGCACTGGTAAGAGGCACGGTGGAGAAAAAGAAGAGCGTCATTGTGCTCAGTGTCAAGGAGAAGACCCCAAACAAATCTGTGAGGGAAAACAACTTGAAAGATACAGCGAGGAAGATCGTACAGAGGGTACAAGAAGAGGGAAGAGACCTGGTGAAAGAAATAGATGACTGTCATAGGATTGGCAAATACAATGGAGAAAAAGATAGACCAATTAGGATTCGATTCAAGGCACAGAGCGAAGCAGAAGAGGCCCTGGCAGGAGCTTGGAAGCTAGCGGGAGAAGACACCAAAATGATGTGGCTGAGGAAAGATCTGAATGAACAAGAAAGAGACAAGTTGAATGAACTTAGAGGTGAGGTTCGTGATTTAAATGAGAAGAGATCGGAAGAAGAGAAGAAGGAGGTTTTTTTTTGAGAGTAATGAATATGAAAGTGAGGAAGTGGTTCATGGTGACGAGAGAAAGGAGATAAAAAATCTAACAGGAAAGGAGGAAGGATGGAAAGTGTCATATACGAATATCAATGGAATAGTGTCATCGTGGATAGAGTTAACGACTACTTGAGAGACAGAGAACCTGATATTGTGAGGCTGACGGAAACCAAGTTGTGTGACCCAATTGAGGTGGTGGGGATTGGAGAAGGTGCATACAATATATGGAGGAGAGACAGAAAGAGAAAACAGGGAGGAGGTGTGATGTTGATGGTAAGGAAAGGCATTAAGGTGGAGAAGGTGATTGAGGGTGAAGGCTTGGCAGAGGTACTGAAAGTGAAAACTGTGGGTGCTGAAGGAAGGAGGCAGCATGTAGTAGGGTATGTGCCACCAAGAACCAATGCATGGAAGGCCCGAGAATATGAAGTAATGATACAAGACACAGTGAGTTGCTTGGATGGAATGTTAAGAGAGAGTGAGAGAATAATTTTGATGGGTGATTTTAATTGCAAAGAGATAGAATGTGAGGATTGGCAAACGCAGGGAACAGAAGAGTCGTGGGGAGGAAGACTCCTGCAACTGGCAATGGAACATGTGTTGACACAATGGATTAAGGAACATACTAGATTTGGGAAAGAAGGATAGGCATCAAGATTAGACCTGTTTTTTAGCAAGGAACCGGAAGTAATAGAAAATATTATAATAGACTGCCCAATAGCTAAGAGTGACCATGTGATTGTGGAATTTGAAGTAAAAGAAAAGAGAAGGATTGACTGAAAGGAGGATCATAAAATAGGGAGAAGAAACTACTCTTAGGCAGACTTTGTTAATATGAGAACTTTTTTTGAGAATGCAAATTGGAGTGGGCCGTACAAAGCCAGGAGTACGCAAGACAAGTGGGAGGAGTTTTTAAAGCTGTACAAAGAAGCCGAGAATAGATATGTCCCTAAGGTAACCAAAAAGGATGTTGGTAAAAAGGAGTGGTTTAACAAAAGATGCGAGGCAGCTAGAAAAATAAAGGAGGAAGCCTGGAAGGGATGGAGGAGACGAAGAAGAATCAACGTGTGGAACAATTTCAAACAAGCAAGGAATGAATATACAAAGATTAGAAGAGAAGAAAAACGGAAATATGAAAAAGATATAATCGACAAATGCAAAGACCAACCTAAATTATTTTATAGACATGTGAACGGCAAATGAAAGAATAGAGAAACAATCGATAAACTGAAAATGGATGGAACTGAATATGAAGACCCAGCAGAGATGGCAGAAGTGATGAACAACAGCTTTCATAGAGTTTTCACAAAGGAAGACGAATTCGTACAACCACCGGGCCAGGAAAGAGGAAGGGTTATGCAAGAGATACAGTTAACAGTGCAGGAGGTCAAGGAAAGCTTGAACAGGCTGGATGTAAGAAAGGCGACAGGCCCGGATGTAGTATCAGGGTGGATCCTGAAAGAATGTAGTGAGCAACTTGCAGAGAAACTGCACTCCATAATGAGCGCCTCCCTGCGTGAAGGAAGGGTAGCACAAGATTGGAAGAGAGCAAACATAGTACCAATTTATAAAGGAGGAAAGAGAGAGGACCCATTAAATTACAGACTGGTATCACTCACTAGTGTGGTTGCAAAGATATGTGAGAGGCTGGTTAAAAACAGGTGGTCGGATTTTTTAGAAAGGAAGAGAATTATCTCGGATTGCCAGTTTGGATTCAGGAGAGGGAGATCTTGTGTCACCAACTAGTAATGTTATTACTCAAGGGTGACAGATTTAATACAAGAGAGAGAAGGCCTGGGGGGATGGAGTGTACCTGGATTTGAAAAAGGCATTCGACAAAGTACCACACAGAAGACTAATTTGGAAAATTAAAAATAGGGGTGGAGTGGGTGATGGACTTATTAAGTGGCTGGAGGACTTCCTAACTAACAGGGAAATGAAGACAATAATCAAGGACAAGGTTTCCAACTGGTGCCCAGTGAGGAGTGGGGTCCCACAAGGTTCAGTGCTGGCACCAATAATGTTTGCTGTTTACATAAATGATATGGTGGACGGAGTGACCAGCTATGTGAGTTTGTTTGCAGATGATGCAAAGCTATTGAGACGAGTCAATGATGTGAAGCACTGTGAGGCATTGCAGAGGGACCTGGACAAAATATGGGAGTGGAGTGGTACATGGCAGATGGAATTCAACCTTGGGAAATGTAAAAAAATAGAGTTTGGTAGGAGTGGCAGAAGATGTGAATATGATTATAAGATGGGAAGTGAGATAATATGCAGAGGAGTGGAGGAAAGAGATTTGGGAGTGACTATCTCGGAGAACATGTCACCAGACAAACACATCAACAGGATAACGGGACAAACTATGAATTTGCTGAAGAACATAAGGACGGCATTTGTGTATTTGGACGAAGAGATGAAGAAGAAAATAATAGTTACAATGATAAGGCCAAGGTTGGAGTATGCAGCAGTGGTCTGGTCTCCTCACAAAAAGAAGAACATAAGAAAGCTGGAAAGAATACAGAGAGTGGCAACTAAGATGGTACTGGAACTTAGGGATCGGACTTACGAGGAGAGACTCAATAGCATGGGGCTCACAACCCTGGAGAAGAAGAGAAAGAGGAGACCTGATAGCAGTGTACAGGGTGGCGAGCAGGGTGGAGAATCTGGACAGAGAGGACCTGTGTGTGTGGAGCGAGAGAGAAACGAGATGACATGGAAAGAAGTTGAGGGCGACCACGTGTAGGCGAGATGTGAAAAAGTTTAGCTTCCCAAACAGAAGCATTGAGCTGTGGAATGGACTGGAGGAGGAGGTGGTTTGTGCAAGAAACATTCATGATTTTAAGGAAAAGTTGGATAAGAGCGGATATGGAGACGGGACAACACGATTATAGCTCTTTTTCCTGTGTCACAACTAGGTAAATACACACACACACACACACACACTGAACACTTATTACCACCAAATATCAACTACATTTGTTACATAGGACTTCCTAAACAACTAGTACACTACACCAGCAACTCTGCTCATTATGTCACGCGACTCTCACCAGCTGCCTTACATGCCCCACACGGCCCCACAACTGTATAAGAAGCACTCAACGCTCCCAATTTGTGTTTTTCAATCTCATATTCAAACATTGTATACCCGGCACATCCTCTTTGTGTGCTGTGTGGATGCAGATGCAGATATTTATTTAATTGAGAATGCGGATGCCTATGGGGATGTTTTATTTATCACAAGCGGATATGTACGGATGTGAAAAATATGTGGATGTGAATATCCAGTACATCTCTAATGTGAAAGTTGGTGGATTGTTAGATGGATGGATGAATGATTGGTTGAATGGGTGGATGGATGACTTAATGGGTGGGTGTATGTATGTATGTATGGGTGGACAGATGGATGGGTGAATTGATGAATGGATGGATGGATGGTTTGAAGGGTTGGTTGTCAGTTGGATGGAGGTGAGTGGATGAATAGTTAGGTGATTAAATGGGTGATTTGATGGATGGATGGATTGATGGATGATGGATGGATGAATAATTGGGTGGATGGTTTGATGGGTTAATGTATGGATGGATGAAAGATTGGGTGAGTGGATGGATGGAGGGTGGGTGAGTTGATGGATGAATGGTTTAATGGTTGGTTGATTGATGGATGGATTGGTGGGTTGATGGATAGGTGAGTTGATGAATGTGTGGATGTGTTATTTCATAGATGGATAGTTGAATTATTGCTGGGTGGGTGATTGATGGGTGGATAGACATATGGATGGATGGGTAGTTTGATGTTTGGATAGATGGGATGATATACAGATGGATGGTTGGATGTGTGGGTAAGTGGATTGATGGTTGCATGGATAATTTGGTGGATGGATGGATGAATAAGTGCATTGTTTGATGGATGGACAGAAGGATGAATGGATAAATGGCTTTGTGGGTTTGATGGTTGGATGGGTGGGAAGCTGGTTGGATAAATAGGGGGGGGTTAGTGTCTGGATAAAAGGATGAGTGGATAGGTAGATGGGTGACTACATTTGGATATGTGGGTATGTTATGCCAAAATTTAATTAAGTACGGGAAAGATAGAAATTAGAGAGGAAAAGTAGTTTTTAAGTAGGTATTTTTAAGTAAATAAAAGCATCGCCGGAGTCCATTACCGCGTGGAACATTCCAGACTCACACCGAGAATGGACTGTCTGCCTCAGGCCACGTGATGTCAGGCGGACACTAGGGGTAACCAGGAGATAGGGGAGTGGGCCTCTCGGTGTGAGTTTGGAATGTTCCACACGGTAACGGACTCCGGCGATACTTATACTTACTTAAAAATACTTAAAAATACTTTTCCTCCCTAATTTCTATCTTTCCCGTACTTAATTGAATTTAAGCATTACAGGTGGATGCATGGATGGTTGAATGGGTGGATGGATGTCTGGGTGAATGGATGGACTGATGGAAGGATGGAGGCATGGCTTCACAATGATCACTATGCTGTAGTGCTGTAGCTGCAGGTAACGACAGGAGTGTATGTAGTGCGGCGACGGCCTGATGAACGAGCCTCCCATAACCCACTTAGCCGGGGGGGTACCTCTTTGGCCGACTCGGTAAGGAGTGGCTCTCCCGTCACGCTGGTCGTGGGTTCAATCCCAGGCAGCTGGGGAATACCCTCTCCTTGTTGTGATTAATTTCTCGTGTGTTTCAATACACCCAGAGGACGTGTGGGACCGAGAGAGTAATAGAAAAAGAGAGTGGAAAATTTCTTCATTAACCCGTACAGTGTTTAGTACGTACATATACGTACCTCTTAGGGAAGTGTTTAGTACGTATATATACGCAAGCTCTTTTGAGGGCTTACACGCCCTTTATTTTTGTTTGTGTATGTAACATTGTTCATTGACAGTAAAGAAGAATAATTTGACAAGTCTTCGTTGTTTTAAATGGATGTTGAAGGGCCTTTCTGTACATTTGTCCGCATTCCAACAAAAATCATTATACAAGAAGGTAAGTTACTTCTTCTAGGTAATTACTCCTTGATTTTATAATCAGTAAGGCATGTGGAATTGTAAATTATGGTTCAGAGTAATCGGAAATGAAAAGTTATTGTCGGAAGCTTCATAGTGTTTTGTTGAACTTTGAGAACTACGATTGTAGTACAGACGGCCTTGAAGCGAGCGGTGTTGCCTGATGTGCATCCTACCATTTTCTTGTACTTACAATTCCTGTTTATTTTTTAAGGTTTTTGTGATGTAAAGAAGTACTTGTACATTGCTCACGCTTTAGGGTTGAGAGAAGTGTTTATAATGGAAAGAATATAGGCTCTAAAAAAAATTAAGATAAACTTCCCTTTCCTGGTATGACATCGTTAGCTCTGAGACGGAGGAAAATAAGAGGACGAACACTCTAGGGTTCCATTCCTCACATATAAATAATATATGTATATATCAAATAATTTGCATTTTTTTTTTATATTCTAAGGGGCAAATAAAAAAATAAAAAACGAAAAAAATGCAACCTGGCATGACCCCTATCGATGACAAAAGACGACACTGTACGGGTTAAATGTAGTCACCACACTGGCTTGTGGCGCATTTTCTCGCAATATTTTCTGAGTAAATATAATATGTGTAAACATAAAAATAATATTCTCCAATTTTTTGATGGATCTCTATAGCAGACAATAGTAAAAACATTGTCACATTTTTTTTTTTTTTTTTTTTTTTTTTTAGCCACCCTCTGTGTTAACCCGGTAGCAGCGGGGATCGAATTTCTTAATGGTCCCTCCAAGCGAGAAAAATGAGAAAAAATCACCCCTCACACAAACCATTTCATGATACATGTCAATGCATTTGTGATCAGATTATGTATCTTCTATTTTGGGGGGTTTATATCATGGCACAAATTTGTCCCGTTGCTGCTTCATGGTAAAGCCACAAATTTGTCCCGTTGCTGCTTCACGGTAAAGCCACAAATTTGTCCCGTTGCTGCTTCATGGTAAAGCCACAAATTTGTCCAGTTGCTGCTTCATGGTAAAGCCACAAATTTGTCCAGTTGCTGCTTCATGGTAAAGCCACAAATTTGTCCAGTTGCTGCTTCATGGTAAAGCCACAAATTTGTCCCGTTGCTGCTTCACGGTAAAGCCACAAATTTGTCCCGTTGCTGCTTCATGGTAAAGCCACAAATTTGTCCAGTTGCTGCTTCATGGTAAAGCCACAAATTTGTCCAGTTGCTGCTTCATGGTAAAGCCACAAATTTGTCCAGTTGCTGCTTCATGGTAAAGCCACAAATTTGTCCCGTTGCTTTAACAAAAGCCACAAATTTGTCCAGTTGCTGCTTCATGGTAAAGCCACAAATTTGTCCCGTTGCTGCTTCATGGTAAAGCACAAATTTGTCCAGTTAACGCTTCATGGTAAAGCCACAAATTTGTCCCGTTGCTGCTTCACGGTAAAGCCACAAATTTGTCCCGTTGCTGCTTCACGGTAAAGCCACAAATTTGTCCGTTGTTGCTTCACAAATTTGTCCCGTTGCTGCTTCACGGTAAAGCCACAAATTTGTCCCGTTGCTGCTTCAAGGTAAAGCCACAAATTTGTCCCGTTGCTGCTTCATGGTAAAGCCACAAATTTGTCCAGTTGCTGCTTCATGGTAAAGCCACAAATTTGTCCAGTTGCTGCTTCATGGTAAAGCCACAAATTTGTCCAGTTGCTGCTTCATGGTAAAGCCACAAATTTGTCCCGTTGCTGCTTCATGGTAAAGCCACAAATTTGTCCAGTTGCTGCTTCATGGTAAAGCCACAAATTTGTCCCGTTGCTGCTTCATGGTAAAGCCACAAATTTGTCCCGTTGCTGCTTCATGGTAAAGCCACAAATTTGCCCCGTCGCTGCTTCACGGTAAAGCCACAAATTTGTCCCGTTGCTGCTTCACGGTAAAGCCACAAATTTGTCCCGTTGCTGCTACCAGGTTAATGAAGAAGAAGCACTGATAGAGACAGTTAGAAGATAGTTGTGGAATGTCTAACCTGTAAATAGAAGTTAGGGAATTGATAAAAAAATAGATGATAATAATTTATTCCTAAAACTGAAATGCACATGAAAATATGGCCAACACTCCTTGTTCAATGGTTAAAGGAACATATTTTTCAGGCACCACATATTTCCTGTTTGCCTCCTGAAATGCTGGAGTGCATCATGCACTGGGTTGTTGGAAGTGACCTGGACATGAGGTCATTGGAGCAGGTGTCCCGTGTGTGTCAGGGATTCTACTTGGTCGCCAGGAACCCTGAGCTCTGGCACAAAGCTTGTTTGAGGTGAGTTGTCCACTACATGAAAATTCCAAACTTCCATTACCCCCAGGAGTTAACATGTAAATTTGAAAAAGCTGTGGTAGATCTATGAAAGAAATTATTCTTAAAATTATGCATAAGTACGTAATGAGACATCTCAGTTGTATTATAATACATCAAGCATTTCTAAATGTTGCCTTTTAACTCCTACACAGTGGGCACTTTTGACCACAGCCACCCACTCAGAGTGGGAGCTCTGAGCCAGAAATACAAGTTCTTCAACCAATCATAATCCATAAAGTATATATACATGTCAAAGACATAAATAAGGTATCATTACATACACCTTATTATTAATTCATTTATAAGTGCAACACTGTGTAATATAGTGGAGCAACACAAGTGAAAGTTGGAAGTGAAGGAATTTTCTTCCTTGCTATCATACCCTTGCTCCCTCTAATTCTTCCAGAGACTTCTGGCACCTAGCCAAAAATATCTCCTCCAACTTCTTCATCTTTCCCTCCTCTCCTTAAGGGGTCCGTTTCAAGTGTTTACCTAAAAAAAATTGTTTTCTGCGAAAAAAATTCCGTAGAATTATAGAAAGCACGGCCTTTTTAACTGTATACTATCACATATGCACGTAGATAAATTGGGTCGGAAAAAAATGTTTAATTACCCGTCTCACTCCTGTGTTGTCTCAGAAGTGTGTGTGTGTATTTACCTAGTTGTGAGATACAGGAAAAGAGCCGTACTAGGCTCGTGCTGTCCCGTCTCCATAACGCTTATTATCCAGTTTGGCTTTAAATTCATGAATCGTTTTTGCACACACAGTCTCCTCATCAAGTCCGTTCCATGTTGTTATGCTTCTGTATGGAAAACTGTATTTCTTGATGTCTCTCCTACAGTCGCTCTTCTTCAATTTCTTACCATTGCCTCTTGTCACACTTCTGTCACGTACCACTAGGTCTTCCCTGTCCAATTTCTCCAACCCCTCTTGTATCCTGTACAATGCTATTAAGTCCCCTCTCTCTCTTCTTCTCTCCAGTGTTGTTAGTCCCAATTCCTCCAGTCTTTCTTCATAAGTATGTTCTCTCAGAGTTTCCGGTAATTTAGTCGCTGCTCTTTGTATTCTTTCCAACTTTCTAATTTCTTTCTTCAATGTGTGTGTGTGTGTGTGTGTGAGAGAGAGAGAGAGAGAGAGAGAGAGCTGCTCTTTCCCTCTCTTTCTCCATATCAGTGAGGTGTCAAGTGTCAATCTTATGACCCCCCCCCCCCTCTCTCTCTCTCTCTCTCACACACACACACACACACACACACACACACACACACACACACACACACAGAATTTCAGCCATTTACTCATTACTATTTGTGTGTATTGCCGGTGAATAAGTGGGATATTTTCCATGATCTTACTTACGTCTGTGTCCTTTCCTCCACTTTTCTCCACAAATCTATTTCTTTATCACAACTAATATAAGGAAATAAAATTCAGCAGACACAAGTCATCTACGAATAAAGCAAATTTCTCTGTATATTTATGCATACATCTCAAAATTATCCAATAAACTATGTTTCTTTATGTGCACCATTTAATTTTGCATGTTTTTATATATAATACGTGATGATTATGTTGAGTTCATGGCTGAAAACTTGTTATAAATAGAAGCGAAGTTTGAAATTTGGTGCGCGCGGTCAGCCCGGATACGGGGCGGGGCGCTATTTTCGCCCGCCCGTAGCGAAGGGGTTAATAATAACCTGATATTGGGGAGGGCCACGAATGTCAGGTGAAAAATCTTCACCTGACACTCATGTTTCAAACTCGTTTATTATATTTTTTTCAAAAGCCTTACAAATTTGGGGATGCATCTTATAAGCCCATGCGTCCTATAAGCTGTCAAATACAGTATTTAACCCTTAAATTACGGTGATTGTTCATGAACAATCGCATCGCCATGTCAGGAGAGGTGGCGATTGTTCCGGTAATCATGATTTTTTCGCGCCACACGTTTGAAGTACATAAGCCCCCCACCATTCACAGCCTCACTGTTCACGGATTCGCTTATATGCAGGTAGGGTATTTGCAACACCCAAAGTTGAATGCAGATGAAAACTCGTGTATACACAGTCTGTAGCGCCCAGGGGTGCGTTTGAGAGAGCAACTCAGGCCACCCCGGGCGCCCAGACGACCCAGACCCCTCTATCAAATGCTTTTGTGCGCCGCTCAGTTAAGGGGCGCGCCTATGGGTCTCCTCCTGCGCATATGGTACGTCCAATAGCTTTGAAATTCTAGTATGTTGTTTGTTGATGTAAAGAAATGATATTCTGCGAATTTCATCAAAATCGGGTGAAGTTTAGGAGAGACTCAAATAAAGCGTGTTTTTCATTTTTTTGTTTCACAGGCTTTATTTTTCAGTTAATCGCTTTGAAAAAAATACCATAGAAACTTTGTTTACTTATCTACATTTTGTTGGAAGTGAATTTTTTATTTTTTGTTTTGTCTTCAAAGAAAAAAAAATTACAATTTTTTGTCACTTATTATTTTCTCCACTCTGTGTCCCATTTTCTTTTGACATTTTTGAAAATCCATTTCCAACAAAAAATCGCCCTTTAGTTGTAGTTTAAAATGATACCTTACAAAAGTCATTCAGACGTTTTACTGATTTTGTGAAATTATTTGAAGGTTAAAAAGCTACTTTTCGAGATATTGGCTCCTAAAGATTTTTTTTACATTTCTCCCTGTCTTGCCATTTGTATTTATCTGATTGGTATGAAATTCTCTCATATGACTGTATATACCTTGTTGACTTACCTCAGAATGATAAGGCATCTGGTCCCCCTTTCTAAGAAAGTATTACTCACTCGCAGGGGAGGGTGTCAGAAGGCGCCACCTTCCTCATTGTGGCCAGGTAGCGCGAGTGCCACGGGAGTGCCTTGCTTCTACACTACTCTCTTGCTTGTTTTCTGAGGTTTGGCCGCTCCATAAGCCCTCTTGATGTTGGTGACTTTTTCTGGTTGCCTTGCGTTTGTACATCATTTGTCGGGACGTTTTTTTGGCTGGAGAGGAGAGAAAAGTACGGCATACTTTTCCCGTCTGTCTCTCACTTGGCACTGGCGCGGTGGCACCTCTCTTCCTCCCCTGCCTCTCCGCGCGAAGAAGAGAGGATGACAGATGACAAAATTTACAAAGAAATAAAATATTCTAATGCAATTTTTACGTATATACGAATGATACCGCATATGTTGACAAGAGGGTCTTATGACGCACATGCCTGACTATTACCCTAAAGCCCCCCCAAGGGGGAGGGGTTTTAATTTTACGAAAACAAACTTCACCACATGGTAATTTAGGGTTTCCCGGCCACGCTGAGCGAAAAACATGTACTCGTCCGATTTTAAATATATTCGTCAAAAAATACCCCATAGGCGCCCCTTAAGCCTCGTCGTTGCTATGGTAATGGCGACTCACTGGCAGCAAAATGGCATCCGCTGATCTTCCTGATGACGTTTACTAGCTGTTCTGGCAGCAAAATGACGTCCGCTAATCTTCCTGATGACGTTTAAACCTGCATCACAAGCTGTTCTGGGCGACGAGCTCCTTGCACCAGAGGATGAAAAAGAAGCTGCAGTGGTTATGGTGGCACAGTGAGGTGAAATGCAATGGAAGTACTTATATGTGTTTGTTTGGGCCGCCATATTTGCTGATGACGTCATCACAGCACGGTGGCACTCCACCTCTCCAAACCGAGCTGCAACGGGAAGTCCGAGTTAGCACCTCGGGCTGTGGTGTCACATGTTTGAGAGGACCCGGGGAAGTCCGGGTGGCCAGAGTCACTCTCAAACACCCCCCAGCTCGAACGTGTACTCGTCAGGTCGGGACTGGGATCCCACCGCACCGCCGCCTCTCATGTTGACAACACCACTCGCCCGCCAACCACCACCGCCTACGCACTCACACTCACCACAACCAACCACAGAGTGAGTGTTAAACTATTACAGTCCATATTTAATTTGTGATTTATGTGTATGTAAAACTATATAACAATGCTTAGAAATGCCTTGGAAATCAATTTTTTTATTCGATCGAGATGGTAGAACGAAACCCTATTTTCCCTATTTGATTATAGTCCTGGCCGTCGATCGCGGATTCGCGGATCACCGGAATCTCGCGGAACCAAATACCCATGAACAGCGGGGGGCTTCTGTATTCCCTCTGTTATTTAGTCAGAGGGCGAGTGTAGGTATCTGGCAACTATTTCCAGTAGCTGTGTTACCACTGTGACATATTTTTCATAGGTTTTAGTTGGTTTCTTTCCATCATGGAAGCAACATCTGTCAACACCCAAGATCCAGTGGGTGGAACACCTACTCTGGGTGACAGGAGCCTGCACCATGGGGGATGACAGCTGAGTGTGGCTATGTTATCTCCCCGTCTCTCCTTATCACAGACAGCGTAGAGGGGGGTGTTTCCTTCATGGCGTCCTGCAGTTCATCCTCCATTATTTCATATGGAAAAATAATAATAATAGTAATGATAATAATCTTTATGTCAGCAAAAAGAGTGCCATATACAACTATATTAGAAATAAATTTAGTAGTAAAAACATATAAACCCGTAAGACCACAAAACAGCATCCCTGACAGTATAAAAAAATACAGCAAATATTACGATTCAATCATTGTAAGCTAAGCTGCAAAGGGTAATGACCATTAAATATAGGTAAAAACAGTAAAACTGAATATAAATAAAATGAATATATGTAAAAAAAAAAAATAGAATGGCTATAAAGACATTGCTCCGAACACTCGCACGTTGAGTCACCTCTGGCTGTACAGTAAGTCCGACCAATGTTGCCATATTTTATACATTAATTTCGCATCAGTGTTGTTCAAAGACATGACTAGATCATTAGAGGACTGAAGCACTCGAGACATGCAACTATATATTCCACTTTTGTTTGAATTGTTTCTTCAGTAGTATAATGTACCGTATTTCCCACCATATGACACACTTTTTTTCAAAAAAGAAGATTCGAAAAATCACCCTGCATCTTATATGCCAATGGTTAGGTTTTGGTAGGCCTAGGGGTTATTGTTACTGGTACAAAACAAACACCCAAAACACCTCCATTTGACACAATAGTTCCCAGATGTCCCCAGAATGAAAAATACCATATTTTGCAGCGTGTAATGCGCACTTTTTTTCACTCAGAAAATGCCAAAAAGTTACCCCTGTGCGGTATACGCCGAAGGTACAAATTTTGATTGATATAAATAATGAATAGTGTGACGGAACAGAAAAGGAAAGTGGGAATAAGCAGAAGAAAGGAGGAGGACATGACCATACAGGTCACAAGAAGAAGACACACCACATGTGGGAGCCGAGGGGCGTCGTGAACACAAAACACAACACACAACACCCCCATGGCACGCCAGTCACCAGTGTGCCGGGTACTTTAGCAGTGATGGTTAAAGCGGCTATTACACAGGAACAGTATTGGTGGAGCAGGATGCTGCCTGACATGACTGATCGGCAATCGTGGGGCGGACTTGGGTGGATTAGTCTGGAAGTATTTCTACTGTGCAGCGGCCCAGTCAGCTGATATTTTGTGTGATACGTGTTCAAAAGAACGAATATCCGTGGATGACTAAAATCTTTATTGCAAATGCATTTTTGTTTCTCATTGTAAAAATAACTATGTTAACCCTCTTGTGCACGATGACACATTTTCCGTCATCAAGGGTAAAAGGTCCTGGTGCACGATGACGCAAAATGCGTCATAAACTTTAAAAAATTGATTAAAAATTAAGTTTTCGGTGAAAATGCGTCAAATTTGGGAGCGTCATTTTGGGGGATAAGTTTCTTAACCCTTTCTTTGCACGCGGGACGGGACATGACTATCCCCTCAGGCGCAGTTCTGCAGCCCAAAGGGGGGTCTCTTTTAACCTCTGTATCTCACAAACTATTCATCACAGGTAAAAACCAAAAACACCATTGGAAAGAGGAGGTCCAGAACTATAGGAGTCAGTTATGTATGCCTCTCTTGCGAACGTACATGCACGTTCAGGGAGTGTTGAATGTTAACACTTACATCGGTGCATGCGTGATGATCAGCCATATTGAGAGAACTGCGGATATCTCTCCTTCAGATTCTGGCAGGGGAATAGTGCCAACTGCAATATTTACAACTATTTGGTCAAAGAATCAGTCAGGTGATAGGTGAAGCTATGCAAAAATGCTGCTATATTGGGCAAGAACACCCACCAGTTACTCGTCCGTAGATTTGCCGCTCTGGGCTGATATGATTTTCCACCAAATTTAGTGAAAAACCCACTCAATTGGCAATCCTGTGTTGTGAGAATTATGTAGTGCAGCGACGGCCTGATGAACGAGCCTCCCATGACCCACTTAGCCAGTGGGGTACCTCTTTGGCCAACTCGGGAAGGAGTGGCTCTCCCGTCACGCTGGTCGCGGGTTCAATCCCAGGCAGACTTGAATACCTCCTTGTTTTGATTATATTTCTCGTGTTTTGATACATGTTCTAGGACGTGTGGGACCGAGAGAGTAATAGAAAAAAGAGAATAGAAAATCTCGTCATTAAAATTAGTGTTGGAACACTTTCATATGCGGGACATTTGAGTGCGGGTGGAGCTCGCAGCGAGCGTTTAGCACCACCAGCAAATATGCCTAACGCTCACTGCGAGCATTTAGCAATGAAAGGGTTAATGGTAACATATGGCAACCTTTCTAAGGAGCGTAGATGAGGAGCTTTGAGCGATTGGCTGATTGGCGATTGGCTGAGCTCTGAAAACACGCTTTTGATTCGCTGGGAGTCCAATGACGTCATCGCTGGCGCTCACCCGGTCAGCGGCCTCACTGCCTTAAGGCAATATCACACTGGCCGTTTTCTTCTATCCGTTGTGGCTACTGGCAACGCCCGTGCGCCCATCCGGGAGCGAGTTGTCGGTTGACCATAACCTCAGTGGCGGATCCAGCACCAGGTGAAGGGGGGGGGCTGATATACAAGATGGGCGACATACCATATTATTTATTTATTTATAGATAGATAGATAGATAGATACTATCCATATCAGACCCTATGACATACCGTTTTTCGCAAATATCTTTCAAACGAAGACTCGGATCCACATGGGGCTTTGGCACAGATTGTTTCACACACTTTGCTAATTTTTGACGCTATTGTGCATTGCCAGATGCAGTTAATTATGGCATTTACTCTTGACTGTGATGGCAAAACCTGCGTGAGCCACTTACACATTGGAACAGGTGAGGCGTGACGTATTTGTGACGTGTATCCACCACCTACCTCCACCACTGGCTTCCCCTACTCCCACCCCTCCCTTTCCCTCCCTCCAACCCTCCTTCTCCACCGCACCCTCTCCTCCCGCCCTCTTTCCCCCATACCAGCCCCCCCCCTCTCTCTCTCTCTCTCTCTCCTCTCTCTCTCTCTCTCTCTCTCTCTCTCTCTCTCTCTCTCTCTCTCTCTCTCTCTCGGTGCACATGCGATGTGAACCTTTGCACACGTATGACTTGTCTATAATGGCGGATAGCTCGAAAGTATATGCAAAGTATGGTCTGGTGTTTTATGCACACGACCCTGATTCCTGTTCCAGCGTAACTGGATGTTGCTTAAGTGCTGTATGAGGTTTGTATGGCAATTATACAACCATTGAAAGTTATACAAGTGTATGACCCTCCTTCCCACAGGTTACGTTGAGCGTATGATGGGATGAAGCACGTAGCTGACGCTTGATCATTTATAGGAAATCACGAAAAAGACGGAAAGGAATAAGGATGGAATTGAAGTGGGAATTCATTGCAGAGTAAAAACGTGAAACGAAATTGGAGAAATATATGAAAATTTTATTCTGATATGAGGAAAAGACTGTCATACGATATGTGTTCATGTAGATAGCTATATTAAAAAGTCATAGCACACAAAAATAGACAGTGAGTATATGATAGGTGGATTAATAATGCAAATAACTGACCACAAATGTTACTTCAAAATTCATCACCATCGACAAACAGGTCATCCTCGTCATCACTGTTGATGCTGATGCAGACTTCATATAATTTATATTTATCTGCCATTAATTCAAGTCATACGTGTGCATGTATTCATATCTCGTGTACATCGCAAGTGAGAGAGAGAGAGAGAGAGAGAGAGAGAGAGAGAGAGAGGGGTGGGGAGGGGCAGGTATGGGGGAGAAAGAGGGCGGGGGAAGAGAGTGCGGGGAGAAGGAGGAGGGTAGGAGGGAGGGAAAGGGAGGGGTGGGAGTAGGGGAAGCCAGTGGTGGAGTAGGTGGTGGATACACGTCACAAATACGTAACGCCTCACCTGTTCGAGTGTAAGTGGCTCACGCAGGTTTTGCCATCACAGTCAAGAGTAAACGCTGTAATTAACTGCATCTGGCATTGCACAATAGCGTCAAAAATTAGCGGAGTGTGTGAAGCAATCTGTGCCAAAGCCCCATGCTGATCCGAGTCTTCGTTTGAAAGATATTTGCGAAAAACGATATGTCATAGGGTCTGATATGGATAGTATATATATATATATATATATATATATATATATATATATATATATATATATATACTTATATATATATATATATATATATATATATATATATATATATATATATATATATATATATATATAAAACCCGATTATCCAGCGGATTATCCGAAAAACCGGATTATCCGAAATTGATCTGGATAATGCAATTAAAAAAAAATTAAAAATTTCTATACCAAAACGTTATAAAACATCAAAAATAAATAAAAGTAACTACATTTGTACTATATTAACACATTCAAAATTGATAAGAACAGTTAAAATGAATATGCTTTCTAATACGTATTGCCGAAATAGCTTGTAACGAATAGATCAATGTATTAGACAAAAAACATTAAACAAACTCTCAACAACACCACGTCCGCACCTTCGCCCCAGCAAGGACGTAGGTGCGGCGAACGAACAAACTACTGCACGACTACTCTCACACCGTACTCTCAAGACAACGACACAACCACGACTCCCCTCTCCACTCCATGCCACATTCCCCTTCCAACATACGAGTTGCGCGATAATATGAGTCATCATACTGTGTCTCCACCTGCACGATGCATCAAGGTCACACTTGCAAGCTTGCACAACCATTCACAATCGCACTCTGCAACATTCACAATTCAGATCTGCAACGCTCACAAGTATCAACATACACTGGTCCAGACAAGGAGACACACAGACAAACATACAATAAAACATTTACATCACATGTTTTAAGCGTACTACTTTGTTTAGCGTAGCATGTGTTTGTTTGGTTTCATTGTTTACATCGTCAGTCGGCGGCAGTCGCGTCACACACTTCACAGGCGGCGATCAAAATGGCGGCCATAAATCCGGATTATCCGAAAAATCGGCTTATCCGAAAGAGGCTTCCCCCCTTCCATTTCGGATAATCGGGGTTTTACTGTATATATATATATATATATATATATATATATATATATATATAGATATATATATATATATATATATATATATATATATATATATATATATATATATATATATATATATATATATATATATATATATATATATATATTTCTTGTTTAATATTCACATAATATTTGCTAGCATTGCAATTAAAGGTTAGGTTAGGTGGGTTCTGAAGACCTCCAAAGACCCTTCACATGTCTTCACTTTCCGTTTCCCTATTGTCTCATCAGCACCAGAGAGTAGTTCAGCATGCTCTCTAAAGACAGATCCTCTCTCTTTCCACAGTACACTCAACCCTCGATTTGCCGGACCTCCATTTGCCAGATTTCGGATTTGCCGGACAAGAGTCCGTGGGGGGGGGAAAAAAAAAAAAAAAAGTCCGGGACAAGTCGATTTCAAACTACCGCGCCAGACAAAGTTCGCAAATCGGGCACTAGATGGCAGTGCGGGCGGACATACACGTCTAGTACTTGACTGTACACAAGTCTGCCGCGTCACACGAGTGTTGTGCTTACGTGCTTGTTGTGGATACACCTCTTCTTCACAACGTGTTGTATATGTGCATGTTGTAGAAGGTAATATATTATATTACAGGACAGTATAGGACAGCTATGCGAGGTGTAGTCCGGGGGTGGGTTGTGTTTCCCGGACATATATAGGGTAAAGTCCGGCAAGGGGGTAGACCCCCGGACATTTTCCATTGCCGGACATTTGCCATTCCCGGACAAGCCTTCCCCCCTTTTAGTCCGGCAAATCGAGGGTTGAGTGTACTCTACATTCACACAACATACACACCTTTTCCCAAATTTTAAAATTCAATATGGCGCTTAATCGCAATGCCCCCGTCCCCCGCCTGGGGGGGGCACCAGAAATTCCCTCAGCGAGGACTCCCCTTCTGGCTGCCGACCTGAGAGGTGTTCTGATAACTTCTTGAATCTATTTCTTATCAACTTCTGCAACATTCGCAGTCTTTGTTCTAATTTTCATTCTGTGGAACACCATCTCTCCTCTAAACCTCGCCTTCTCTTTCTCACCGAAACACAAGTTTCTGAGGCTACTGACAACAATCTCTACTCTGTTCCCTCCTACTATCTCTATCCTAAATTTCAATCCAAAGCTGGATGTTGAATCTACGTGCGCAACGACATTACTTGCTCTCGTGCCCACGACCTTGACTCTTCAGAATTTTTCACCATCTGGCTAAGACTTCATTGTCATTCTATTACTAAATACATCTGCGCTGTTTATCTCTCACCTAACTCTATAAGCTATGTAAAATTCTTTGACTACTTGAACTCTAAAGTGGAGCACATCTTGAATCACTCTCCCTTCGCTGAAAACTCCATCTTGGGAGATTTCAATGTTCACCACTAGCTTTGGCTTTCATCCTCCTTCACTGACCAGCCTGGTGAACAAGCCTACATCTTTGCTCTCCTCAACAATCTAGAGCAGTTGGTTCAGCACCCTACTCATATTCCCGACCATCTTGGAGACAGGCCCAACATTCTAGACCTCTTTCTTACCTCTAACCCTTCTACCTACTCTGTCAAGCTGTTCTCTCCGTTGGGCTTCTCCGATCGCAACCTTATTTCTGTATCCTGTCCTATCGCTCCTGTACACCGAATAGGCGATGCTTCTGGCATTTTGCTTCAGCTCCGTGGGACGACCTGAGGATGTACT
Source organism: Eriocheir sinensis (assembly GCF_024679095.1). Taxonomy (NCBI): domain Eukaryota; kingdom Metazoa; phylum Arthropoda; class Malacostraca; order Decapoda; family Varunidae; genus Eriocheir; species Eriocheir sinensis. The sequence goes on from NC_066539.1 coordinate 922,584, forward strand.
TTTCCGATTTCCCGTGGAATGATTACTGCTTTCAGGAGAGAGACCCCTCTGTGTGTGCCCAGCACATCACAGAGGTGATTGTCTCTTGAATGGAGACATACATTCCATGTACTTTCTCTACTACTCATGCTAAAAAGCCTTGGTTTAATCAGGCTTGTTCTCGTGCTGTCAAAGATATAGAGAGGCAGCGATCACAAAAGGTACCAGAGCCTTCGCACTCCTGCTAACCATTATCTATATATTTCTGCCCAGAATCGTGCCAAATCTATTCTTCGACTTACCAAAAACTCTCATAAATAGAAAATGTCAAAACTTTGCCTTTTTCTAATTCTTCCTGTGACTTGTGGCACGTAGCCAAAAATATCTCCAGTTTCACTTCTTCATCTTTCCCTCCTCTCCTTAACCTTGATGGCAGCACCGCCATCTCATCTATTTCTAAGACTGAACTCTTCGCTCAAAATTTCTGTAACAACTCCACTCTGGACGATTCTGGGCATCTTCCTCCTACTCATCCCCCCTCTGACTCCTTCATGCCTGTTATTAAGATTCTTAAGAATGATGTTTTCTATACCCTCTCTGGCCTCAACTCTCAGAAGGCTTATGGACCTGATGGAGTGCCTCCTATTGTCCTTAAAAACTGTGCCTCCATGCTAACACCCTGCCTGGTCAAACTCTTTTGCCTCTGCCTGTCAACATCTACCTTTCCTTACTGCTGGAAGTGTGCCTTCGTACAGCCTGTGCCTAAGAAGGGTGACCACTCCAATCCCTCAAACTACCGCCCTATAGCTTTACTTTCCTGTCTATCTAAAGCTTTTGAATCAATCCTTAACCGGAAGATTCAAAAGCACCTTTCCACTTCTAACCTTCTATCTGATCGCCAGTATGGGTTCCGCAAGGGGCGTTCTACTGGCGATCTTCTTGCTCTCTTAACTGACTCCTGGTCATCCTTTCTTTGGCATTTCGGTGAAACTTTCTCAGTTGCACTAGACATATCGAAAGCTTTCAATAGAGTCTGGCACAAGTCTTTGCTTTCTAAACTGCCCTCTGACGGTTTCTATCCTTCTCTCTGTTCCTTTATCACCAGCTTCCGTTCCGGCCATTCTATCTCCACTGTGGTAGACAGTCACTGTTCTTCCCCTAAACCTATCAACAGTGGTGTTCCACAGGGCTAAGTCCTATCACCCACTCTCTTCCTGTTATTCATTAATGATCTTCTTTCCATAATAAACTGTCTTGTCCACTCATACGTTGATGACTCCACTCTGCATTATTCAACTTCTCTCAGCAGAAGACCCTCTCAACAGGAATTACAAAACTCAAGACTGGAGGCTGCAGAAGGCTTAACCTCAGACCTTGCTATCATTTCCGATTGGGGTAAAAGGAACCTTGTGTCCTTTAATGCCTCAAAAACCCAATTTCTCCACCTATCAACTCGACACAATCTTCCAAACACCTATCCCCTATTCTTCGATAACACTCAGCTGTCACCTTCTTCAACACTAAATATCGTTGGTCTATCCTTAGTTCAAAATCTCAACTGGAAACTTCATATCTCCTCTCTCACTAAATCAGCTTCCTCGAGGTTGGGCGTTCTGTATCGTCTACGCCAGTTTTGCTCCTACGCACAGATGCTTTCCATATATAGGGGCCTTGTCCGCCCTCGTATGGAGTATGCATCTCATGTGTGGGGGGGCTCCACTCACACAGGTCATCTGGACAGAGTGGAGTCTAAGGCTTTTTGTCTCATCAGCTCTCCTCCTCTTACTGATGGTCTTCTACCGCTTAAATTCCGTAGCCATGTTGCCTCTCTTTCTATCTTCTATCGATATTTTCATGCTGACTGCTCTTCTGAACTTGTTAACTGCATGCCTCCCCCCCTCCCGCAGCCCCACTGCAGTATCTTCACTCTTTCATTCCTTACAATGGTAAACTCTGGGACAGCCTTCCTTCATCTGTATTTCCTCCTGCCTATGACTTGTCCTCTTTCAAGACGAGTGTATCAAGACACCTCTCCACCCGAATTTGACCTCTCTTTTGGCCACTCTATACTACTTTCCGTTGTGGGAGCGGCAAGTAGCGGGCTTTTTTTATACACTGTTTTTGTTGCCCTTGAGCCGGCTCTTTTGTTGTAAAAAAAAATCTTAGATCTACATACTAAACGAAGAAAGCAAAATTGTAAAGTAATGCATATGCATAAGTTTTTATTATATCACAATTCAATAGCACACAGTGTAATATAACAAAGTGGTATAAAATTAGGACATACTTTTATTTTTTATTTCCAATGTGAGGGCACAATTTTGTTCCTAAGGTAAGGTAAGGGTGCAATTTAGGCCCTAAAGGGGGGGGGCTCCCCCCCCCCCTGGATCCGCCACTGCATAACCTGGTGTCACACTGAGCCCTTTTCTTCCCACCGCGTTGGCGGGAGCTTGGGCAACTGGCAAATCCAAATTTTGCGGATGTGCGTTACACATGGCCAAGGTCGGTTGCCCGTATCCACATCCACAACGTAAACAAAGCACTTGCCCTTTATCGACATGGTGTCGTCTGCTAAAGTAAGGGCTCTCGTGGCTTGTGCTGCCATTACCCAAGTTATGGACTTGTTGCTGCAATTAAATGGAAGGAAGAAGCTGTTGTGGGTGTGGCGTGTCTGTGGTTCCTCCGTGCCAGTTCTCATTGTCACCATTGCACGTGAGCGGCCAACCCACCCATCTAGACTCCGACCACATAAACACGTGGATCAAGTAACAACAAAGACACACACACACACACCAGACTCATCATGAACCATGGCAGATGTTTCTCACAAACAAAAATGGCTTTGCCATTTCCTAGAGTGTGTTAGAACTTATTTGGTGAGTGGTTCATACAAACCAAACATACCCAATGGCAAGAAGAGAGCAGTGTTAAAGACGACTGCTCTCTTCTTGCCAAGAGCTAGGTTTGGTTCATGTGAGCCACTCACCAAATACTGCCTAACACACTCAAGAAATGGTGAAGTCATTTCTTTTTGTCAGAAACATCTGCAATGGTTCCTAATGAGTCTGGTGTGTGTGTGTGTGTGTGTGTGTGTGTGTGTGTGTTTGTTATTCGATCCATGTGTTTATGTGGCTGAGTCAAGATGGGTGGGTTGGCCGCGCACGTGCAGTGGTGACAATGAGAACTGGCATGGAGGAACCACAGGCATGCCACACCCACAACTGTTTCTTCCTTCCATTTAACTTCAGCATCAAGTCCACAACTTGGTTAATGGCAGCACAAGCCATGACAGCCCTTACTTTAGCAGATGACGCCATGTTGATACAGGGCAAGTGCTTTGTTTACATTGTGAATGTGGATACGGGCAACCGACCTTGGCCATGTGTGACGCACACCAGGAAAAGTTGGAGTTGCCGGTTGCCCAAGCTGACGCCAATGTGGTGGGAAGAAAAAGCACTGTGTGACACAAGCTTGCGGATAACTGTGAACTCGCTCCCAGTTGGGCGTATGGGCGTTGCCCGTAGCCCCAACGGTTGGATGAAATTGGCCATTGTGACACCGCCTTAAGGCAGTGAAGCCGCTGATAGGGTGAGCGTTGGCGATGACGTCATCAGACTCCCAGCGAATCATAAGCATGTTTTCAGAACTGCCAGCCAATCATAAGGCAGCTGCCTTCAACTGCGGCTTCAAAACAACCCGTTCTCTCTCTCTCTCTCTCTCTCCTGCCATAGCCACAATGTTTGGAGTAAAACGTCCAGTGTGATACTACCTTTAAAGGTAGCATGCGTGACGCTGATGGTAAGTAGACGTGACCCGTACGTGTCAAAGCAGCGCGAAACTCGGGGTGATAATGCGCGAAAGTCAGGATGGTAAGAATTTAGGACTAACCGCGAAACTCATGGATTGCGAAACTCGAGAGGGTACTGTAGTTATATTTACCTAGTTGTAGTTTTACAGGGCCTGGGCTTTACGCTCGTGTGGTCCCATCTCTGTATCTGCATTTATCCAACTTTTCTTTAAAGCTTTGCACACTCCTCGCCGATACTACATCCTCACTTAGTCTGTTCCACACCTCTATATTTCTTTGCGGAAAGCTATATTTCTTTATGTCTCTCAAGCATCTCCCCTTCCTCAATTTTTTACTATGTCCTCTTGTGTTCCTGGTGGTAATTCCTTCTGTTAGAAGTAACTCCTCGTTATCTACTTCTTCCATTGCTCAATAATTTATAGATTTGTATTAGGTCTCCCCTTTCTCTTCTTTGTTCTAGTGTTAGTAAGTCCATTTCCTTTAGTCTTTCCTCGTATGTCAGTCCCTCCAGCTCTGGAACCATTTTTGTTGCCATCCTTTGTATTCTTTCTTGTTTTTTTGTGTTTCTTCTAATGGGGAGTATGTCAGGATGGTAAGAATTTTGTGTGTGTGTGTGTGTGTGTGTGTGTGTGGAAAAGTTGCTGGTTGCCCAAGCTCGGGCCAACGCAGTGGGAAGAAAAAGGCCCAGTGTGACACCAGCTTACGGACATCCGACAACTCGCTCCTGGATGGGCGTGCGGGCGTTGCCAGTAGCCACAACGGTTAGAGGAAAACGGCCAGTGTGACACCGCCCTTAGGCAGTGAGGCCGCTGATTGGCTGAGGGCCGTCGATGACGTCATTGGACTCCCAGCGAATCACAAGCGTGTTTTCAGAGCTCAGCCAATCGTAAGGCTTCGTCTGTGGCTTTAAAACATCCTGTTCTCTCTTCCTGTTTTCTTCCTTTTTCCAAGGTACATATTTTGAGATAACAAGGGAGTAAAAGAGGAAAAAAAGTGAGCACCGGGGGGCAGCATGAGCCAGTTATAATGGCGCCATTATAAACAGTTGCCTGCGCCATGACGGGCTCGGGGCCGACCATCAGGCCCAAATGGATAGTCTACCGGCACCATAGGCCACATGTAAAAAAATAAATAAATAAATAAATAAATAAAAATCTCCACGGGTCAGAACAAATAAGCGCTTTTTCAGTGTTTTCAATACCTTAAGTTTCGTGATCCTCGAGTTTAGCGCTATACCTTTGGAACGAAGCAAGCGCGAAACTTGAGAGGGTACTGTACATGGCAGGATTATATTTTTTAAAATTACAGGAGACTCACAGGCAATTCTGATCATTTTGTAACTAATGTGATATTCTTTCCCACTCAGGATTTGGGGCCTTAGCTGTGGCGTTCCTGGAGCATATGGGTCATGGCGAAACATGTTCATCCAGCGGCCACACCCACGATACAATGGCTGCTACATATCCCGCACTACCTACTTCAGGTCTGGGGAAAGTAGCTTCCAGGATGAGAACTACCAACCTTGGCACCTAGTCCAGTACTACCGTTATCTGAGGTAAAGTGGAGTCACAAACCAGAAAACTGTTCACCACACTGTTAAGTAAGTTTGGTGCAACTTTTCATCAGTGCTGTTTAAACATGAATAGTAGTTCTATCTATCCACCTTGTCTTTGTAGATCCTTGTTTCCTTCTATGATTTCCAGGGGGCTTCGTGGTGCAGTGGTTAGCACACTCGGCTCACAACCGAGAGAGCCTGGGTTCGATTCCCGGGCGGAGTGGGAAAATTTGGGTGGCTTTTCCGATACCCTACGCCCCTGTCCACCCAGCAGTGAATGGGTACCAGGTATTAATCAGGAATCGTGTCCCGTCTCCTGGGATCTGTTCCCTTCTCCTATAATTCCTTCCCCTTCTGTCTCTCTCCGGCATATGACCACAGATGTTGCGCCGACTAAACAAAACTTTCCAACTTTTTCTATAATTTCCTTGAAGGGCAGAGAATAAGTAAAGTCTTGCATTTGGCATATTCAGATTTGGCAAGTTCTTATTTGTCAACTAATTTTCATTTGGCAACCATATTTTCTCATTTGTCATTTATTACCATTTACCGTTGATAAGGTTTCAGGCCCCGCTCCGCTGCCAGTGCAGCACTTCGCAGGGCCATCAACATTATATGATGCTAGTCTCAAAAAATAATTCTTGATGCACTTGTTTGTAACATCGTAGTGAACGAGCAAGTTGTGATTGTTTTCTTGAAGTTTACTTGTGTCATTTCAATAAACTTGGCATTATCATAGTCACTTAGCCATGTTTCAGTTTGTGCTAAATATCAAGATACTTTCATAGTATCACAAATATCCATTGTTTCATTTATCATATATTTTCTTTATACGTAGCATCACAAATATCCAACATTGTATTTCCATCTCACTGAACATTTAACACACAATATATCTTCGAGTCATAAATACTAATTAATAGCCATGATCGGTTATGTTACAAATTTTCTCAGTTTCAGTCTGAAAAGCTACACAACACTGGTGAATCACTGAGTGATTAGTTCCAGGCTTCTTGTACCTCACGCAATTTATACATTTCTTTCCATCCGTGGTTCAATCCTTTGATTTATTGTCTCCGGCATATTTGTAGCATTGTGGGGCCTCCCCATTGCTCTTGACAGTACAGTTGGTCTGAAGATGGCTGTATCTCTGACAGTGATAACATATAATTGCATGATATCTATCTCTCACAGAACAGTACCCTCTCGAGTTTCGCGCTTGCTTCATTCCGAAGGTATGGCGCTAAACTCGAGGATCGCGAAACTCGAGGTATTGAAATACATGTAAAAGCGCTTATTGGTTCCGACCCGTGGAAAATAATGACTTTTTCCGACTTTACTCCCTTGTTATCACAAAATACGTACCTTGTTAATAGGCAGAAAATGGGAAGTAAGAACAGGTCGTTTTTAAGGGGAGAAGATGCCTAAAAAATAATATTTTTCGACCCAGAGGTCAATATTGAGTTATTAACATCATAATCACCCTTGAAATGTCTGGCATCTTCTGTGAAAACTGCAAGTTGATACCATTATTCCTTATATTTTTAAATCGCCTATGTTTACCATTATTTAAATGCCCCGCGCACTCCAAGCCAGGTGTTATTGCTATTGCTTATGATTTTGATGATATTGAAGCTTTTTTCTGCTTATTGGGGGGCATTTTTTAGTGCTTTTACCCTTTTAGTTATCATATGGCAACATTGAGAAAGCGTGAGAGTAGTAGGAGTGAGTCACGGTTGTGACCGTAGTGTCCCCTCTGACTCCTTGAGGAGTGGATGTCACACGCTCAGCTCCCAAGCATCATTCTCGTTTTGCGAAGCTGTTCCTGAATTTTAGAGGATTTGAAGCCATGGGTCGCCCATCTAACCTCAGGAAAACGCACCTAGAAAAAGTTATGAAGATGACTGAGAGGAGGAGGAGCAGGAGAAGGGAAGAGAGCGTAGCTTCGGGTGAGCAAGCCTTATCTCCCGCCCCCCAGCCAGCCACCACCTCACGACCTGAGTCATCACCACTGCCTCACCCATTACCCTCAACCTCCCAGCATTCACCTCCACCATCATAAGTGACTACCATAGCACCAGAAGTTACACGGACATCTTTGCGATGCCAGCTGTTAAATAAGTTTCCTCCTCCTGACGAAGACGAAGAAAGACTTATACTTAGTCGCAAACAACTGGAAAGCCTTATTTCAACAGCATGCACAAAATGCTGGGAGAGAAAGACGCTTCAGGTAACTGTTTTGACTCAACCGTCATTGTCACGTGTCCTCACCTGCGAGTGAGGAATATCCTCTATACAGGAGGGGACCAGGTACCATAAAGCCTAAACACTAAAATAAACGTTGAATTACCTTTAATTGCCGTTATTATCCCAATATACGTACAATTATGCCACATAAAGCCTGTAAATATGATGATATGCACTACTCAGAAGAAAATGACTCGTATCTCAAAAGTAAGTTTTTTGACCTTTTGGGCAAAATCACGGTGTCAGGTTTTTAACTGACTGCAGACATAAAGATATGTTTAGAAAGAGGAAAGAAAGGAGAATTTTTCTGTAGATTTAGATTTTCGAAAAAATGTCTGTAAATCTCGGTAGAATTTTATTTCCAAAAAGAAGCTAAAGTTTTGTCATCATGATTTTGTATATGTTTTTTTTTCGAATATGCAATGAGAAAATGAAAATCTAAATCTACAGAATTAAAGCTACATGTATCTGGATTATACAGACTGATTCTCAAGACATTAAGAAGAAAAAAACCCGAGTGATTTTGATTAATGCCGACAGCATTTATTAGCATTTACCAAGTACATTATAATTTATTTCTCATCACCTAATGATCAGATCTCAGTGATATTTGGACACTGTATAGTTAACCTACTAAGACATTTGCATACCAAATTTCATATCGATCTTAAAAAAATGAATGTCAGCCTCTAAGTGGAAGGCGTCTTCTTTCCTTAAGCCCTAGTTGAAGGCGGCTGCCTTACAATTGGCTGGCAGTTCTGAATACACGCTTGTGATCCATGTGGTGTTGTCTGCTAGAGTAAGGGCAGTCGCTCGCGGTCACCCGTGGGACAGTTGGACAAACCTATATTTTTCTGGTAGTTTTCTGTGTTATGAAATAATCTGCTAACTCTTTCTGTTGAAAATCTTAAAATCACTAATATTATGATTGACTTTTCAATGCCTCTTGAACGTAAACCGCTGCTGCCGCTGCAAAATAGCTCGCAGAGAGGTTCAACTTGCTTACTGTTTCCATATTTCCCTCACCGCTCACAAAGATCACAAGCAGAAGATGGCGCCACTATAAACACTTGTCTGCACCATGACGGGCTGTGTATTCCCACAGCGCGCATGCATGGTGGACAGCAGAATAACTAATTTCATCGGGGAGATATTTCTCGCAACACCAGCCAGTGTAGTGGACCTTCTTCTTCTTCTTTTGACCTGTAATGCTTTGTATCACTTCTTAGGTCCTCCTTCTCCACACTTTTATACTTCACAACATGCACTTAGGGCCGCTTTCACAGTCATTTTGTTTGTTTTGATCGTTACCAATGGCAGCAGTCGCCGCTATAGTATTTCCACGTGAAACTGGCCGATGGGTAGTGGCGGCTGCGGGGTTAGCCTAGCCCCGCACTTACCACACTTTCAACATCTCTCGCTTCGTCTGCAGCCGCCACTACCCCATCGGCCAGTTTCCGTGAAATACTAAGCGGCGATCACTGCCATTGGTAATGATCAAAACAAAGTGACTGTGAAAGCAGCCCTTAGTTACTTAACAGTGCACACTTATACACTTCACCCTGAACTTAGGTGTTTTTCTGTCCTTTTCTTTCCCTGATTTTGCTTTTCTATGCCTTTTTTGGCAATTTTTCACTATTACTTTTCACCGTCACTGCCATGCATTACAGGTCAAAAGAAGAAGAAGAAAAGGAAAACAACACCTGGAGATCTACAATTTTCATAGACTTGAGAAAAAAGTTTTTGGACTGTGGTTCCACAGCATGAGGTGTTCTCTTATCTTGTTAATCAAGTAGTAAGCAAAGCAGCTCTGCCAGTCCATTTTACGAGTCTCTTGGTGGGCCATCTTCCACTGCTCCTCACTCCTCAGCCACTGCCGTCGTCTGTTTGTTTACATGCAGCCGTTCGGTACCCATGTACCCACGCTCGTACTCACAACCGTTTTCCATTCATAAGGACAACCAACAACTCGCTCCCGGTTGGGCATACGGGCAACCGTGGTTGTCCATAGCTCCAATGGTTGGACACCGCCTTTTAAGGCAACAAGCATGACGCCGACGGTAGGTAGACGTGACCCGTACATGTCAAAGCAACGCGAAACTTGTGGCGGTAATGTGCGAAAGTCGTGATGGTAAGAATTTAGTACTAAGCGCTAAACTCGAGGATTGTGAAACTCGGATAGCGTGAAACTCGAGAGGGTACTGTATACACTCCCCATTCTAGTTTTATCTTGTCATGATGCTTGTGGATCAGCTCTTTAACAGTTGGGTCACATTTCAATATATAGTGCATTGTGCCACCTGCAGCAGGTTTGCTAAAAATCATCTCAATTTTCTTCTCAACTCTTTGGATCAAGTTTAGGAACTCATTCCTGTTTAACATGGTCTCAATTATTGTATGCTAATTGGCTAATTACAAATCATGATCTTTGGCCTTAATTTTCCCACATGTTTAGTTGAAACTTGCTCATCAGTTCCCAATTCTTGGGCTGCTTCATTCCTTGTGTTCTCATCATCAAAGTTCATAACAATGTTACCTCCATTCGTAAACCTTGAATCAGTTATCTGAATGCCTTGTAGTGCCTGGAAAACTTCAGTCTTCATCTCAGTTGCCTTTTATCTTGATCAGAGGCCTTTACAACAAGAAGATTCTTCTTGACTTTCCTCCCCCTCTACGCAACGTCAGCCCAACTGCCTCCTGCAGAATCTGCTTTATCAGCACGGAGCACATCAGCCACCTCACTCAACTCCTCCCTCACCCTCAATGCCTGAGATTCAACTTCATCTTTCACAATTGATATTTTGTCAGATAATTCTTGCTTAGATTCATAATTTTTCCATTATGTTAGTAGCCAGAGATGCCTTATGAAGGCAAGGTGTGCAAATCCAGTTTATTTTATGTAGATTATCCTGTTTGATTTCCGTCAAATAAGCACATTTCACATGGCACCACTTAGGACACAAACAGTATCCAATCCATTTTGACACTTCACCCGTAAAACCTTCACAGATGTAACACCAACCTTTCATGCTCCTGGCCCTGCCAGCCATTGTCGACACAGCAGCTTCCGCGCAGAGCACATGCAACGCACGTCCGCCCAGTGTCATGACTCACTACTCACTCCCCCACTACCCTCACTACCCTCCCTCCATTAAACACTGTCATATTTGATGACCACAGTCTTGCATTTGGCTTTTACATTTAGCATGTGGCACCAGTTGGCTTTCTTGATGGGGCCTGGTGGTCGACCCCAGCCTGTTATGGCACAGGCAAGTGTTTTGTAATGGCACCATTTTGTTTCCTCCTAGGAAATGCTTGCTAACTGTTATTGCTGTACTATTTCCTTGCCCAAAGATTACCCATGTTTTACATTTACGATCCTAGTTTTCAACGGCTCAACTGCCATGTTCATGACGTCAAGCTAGCTGATGAAACAATCGTGAGTGAATCTGCTGCACACGATAATTCGTTGTGTGCCACCAGTCACTTCTATCACTGTAGCCCACTGCCAGCTGTGGGAAAGAAATTCAGTAAATTTTCAGCGTAGGTCACTCTCATCCTCCAATTCCAATGACAAAAGTATTTTTTGATAGTTTTGATCATCATCATCATCATTTCATCGACGCCTGCTCTTAAGACCTCCCACCAGGGGATGGCCACGGTAGAAGAGCTTCCAACTTTCTCTATCCAGACACTCCCTCTAAGTGACATTTGTTTCTTTCCCTTCCTCTCCCTTCCAAAAATTAGGGATTTTTGCAAAAGAAATAACAAGTTTATAGCAAACAAATGAAAGCTCACCAGAAATAAAGTTTTGTCTTCACAATACAGTAAAATCACAACTATCTGCCTCCTGGGTATCTGAAAACCCCAAACCTGGCAAAAATGTGGCCAAGCAAAAAAAAAAAATCAATAAAATCAATAAAAATATCATGAAAATCTGAGCGATTTAAGATTTGAAATACCTGCACAGCACGGCTGTTTACTTTCATTTTCCATCACCACACCAGCAGTGGCAGCAGTCACCTTTCCTTAAGCTCCACCCTCAATCAGCTGATTCTCAGGCCTTATACACGCTATGGGAACAGTCACACTAAAGTCAAAGGACATTCTTGCTTCAGTCATGGTTAAAGTGTATTCACACACTCAGTCAAGGGCCATTCCTGCTCCGGCCGCAGGGCCCATGTCACTCCCACTCCCTCAGCAGGTTGAATCACTCTATCATTGATGGAGGATAAGTGAGTTTTTACAAACAAATTAAGGGGGCTTCGTGGTGCAGTGGTTAGCACACTTGGCTCACAACCGAGAGAGCCCAGGTTCGATTCCTAGGCGGAGTGGAAAAATTTGGGCGGCTTTTCCGATACCCTACACCCCTGTCCACCCAGCAGTGAATGGGTACCAGGTATTAATCGGGGGTTGTGTCCCGTCTCCTGGGATCTGTTCCCTTCTCCTATAATTCCTTCCCCTTCTGTCTCTCACTGGCATATGACCACAGATGTTGCGCCGACTAAACGAAACTTTCCAGCTTACAAACAAATTAGGCGATGATCACCATTGAGAGGCAGTGGCCAAGTGGTTAGCATGCGGGCATGGAGAGCCAGAGGACGTAGCATGGACTAGGTTTGAGTCCCCACCAAAACACGCTAATTTTTAAAGTCATCGCCGCATGGCAAAAGTTTACCCACATGCTGTTTGGATCTTCAGTCAACCTTAACCTCAGAGACTTTGGTCAAGAGGAGCACCGGCCAAGCAAGAGTCATACATCACGGCAGTCACGATCAGTATAATTAGCCTGCACCATGAACGGGCTGGGCCATCCATAAGACCCCTCAGGAATGCCTACCAGTGCTACAGGCAGCACACACATACAGTACCCTCTGGAGTCTCGCGCTATCCAAGTTACGCAATCCTCGAGTTTAGCGCTGAGTCCTAAATTCTTACCATCATGACTTTCATGCATTACCGCCACGAGTTTCACGTTGCTTTGACATGTACTGGTCACGTCTACCTACCGTCAGCGTTATGCTTGCTGCCTTAAAAGGCGGTGTCCAACCATTGGGGCTATGGGCAACCACGGTTGCCCACATGCCCAACCGGGAGCGAGTTGTTGGTTATCCTTGTGAATGGAAAACGGTTGTGAGTACGAGCGTGGGTACGTGGGTACCGAACGGATGCATGTAAACAAACAGACGACGGCAGTGGCTGAGGAGTGAGGAGCAGTGGAAGATGGCCCAACAAGAGATTCATAAAATGGACTGGCAGAGCTGCTTTGCTTACTACTTGATTAACAAGATAAGAGAACACACCGTGCTGGGGCACCACAGTCCAGAAATATTTAGATCAAGTCTATGAAAACTGTAGATCTCCCAGTGTTGTTTTCCTTTTCTTCTTCTTCTTTTGACCTGTAATGCATGGCAGAGACGGTGAAAAGTAATAGTGAAAAATAGCCAAAAAGGGCATAGAAAAGCAAAATCAGGGAAAGAAAAGAACAGACAAATACCTAAGTTCAGGGTGAAGTGTATAAGAGCGTTCACTGTTAAGTAACTAAGGGCCACTTTCACAGTCACTTTGTTTATTTTGATCGTTACCAATGGCGGCGATCGCCGCTTAGCATTTCATGTGAAACTGGCCGATGGGGTAGTGGCGGCTGTAGACGAAGCGAGAGATGTTGAGTGTGTGGTAAGTGCGGGGCTAGGCTAACCCCACACTTGCCACTACCCATCAGACAGTTTCACGTAGAAATACTATTGCGGCGATCGCCGCCATTGGTAACGATCAAAACAAACAAAATGACTGTGAAAGCGGCCCTAAGTGCATGTTGTGAAGTATAAAAGTGTGGAGAAGGAGGACCTAAGAAGTGATACAAAGCATTACAGGTCAAAAGAAGAAGAAGAAGGTCCACTACACTGGCTGGTATTGCGAGAAATATCTCCCCGATGAAATTAGTTATTCTGCTGTCCACCACGCATGCACGCTGTGGGAATACACAGCATTAAAAGTATTAATTTGCCTGGTTTTGTTATAGTCTGTCTGCTTGTGATCTTTGTGAGCTCTGAGGGAAATATGGAAACAGTAAACAAGTTGAACCTCTCTGTGAGCTATTTTGCGGCGGCGGCAGCGGTTTACGTTCAATAGGCATTGAAAAGTCAATCATGATATTAGTGATTTCATGATTTTCAACAGAAAGAGTTAGCAGATTATTTCATAACACAGAAAACTACCTGAAAAATATAGGTTTGTCCAACTGGCCCACGGGTGACCGTGAGCGACTGCCCTTAAGCAGACGACACCACGTGGATCACAAGCGTGTATTCAGAACTGCCAGCCAATTGTAAGGCAGCCGCCTTCAACTGGGGCTTCAAAACAATCTGTTCTTACTTCCCATTTTCTGCCTATTAACAAGGTACGTATTTTGAGATAACAAGGGAGTAAAGTCGAAAAAATTGTGATAACAATTAAGGGAATAAAGTTGAAAAAAGTCATTATTTTCCACGGGTCGGAGCCAATAAGCGCTTTTACATGGATTTCAATACCTCGAGTTTCACGATCCTCGAGTTTTGCGTCATACCTTCGGAAAGAAGCAAGCGTGAAACTCGAGAGGGTAGTGTACACAAAAAAAAAATGGATGAAGAAGTAGAGAAAAGAAAAAAAAGTTGGAAAATGAAGTATTTACCTAGTTGTAGTTTTACAGAGCCTGGGCTTTACGCTCGTGTGGGCTCGTCTCCGTATCTATGTTTATCCAACTTTTCCTTAAAGCTTTGCACACTCCTCGCCGATATTACATTCTCACTCAGTCTGTTCCAAACCTCTATATTTCTTTGCGGGAAGCTATATATTTTTATGTCTCTCAAGCATCTTCCCTTCCTCAATTTTTTACTATGTCCTCTTGTGTTCCTGGTGGTAGTTTCTTCTTTTCGTAGTAACTCCTCGTTATCTACTTCTTCCATTTATGTTACTTTATTTGTTCTTGTAAGATAGGAAGAGTGATCGGGAATACCGTAAACTGTTTCCTCACTTGATTGAGGATGAAAGTAAATATTGGTTATTTTAGAATGAATACTACAACGAAACAGCTGGAAGCACTATTGATACGATGTGATGTGAGAATGCTTAGATATGTGATGGCAATCAGACGGCAAGATGGAATTTCAAATGAAGAAGTGGTGAGGAGGAGTGGCCTGGAGGGCCTGGAGGAGTTGCTGAGTAAGACCAGATTAAGGTGGTTTGGACATGTGAAGAGAAGAGAAGAACACATCCTGAGACGAGCACTGAACTTTGAGGTAGAGGGCAGAAGACCACCAGGAAGGCCAAGGAAGACGTGGAGAAGGGTGGTGAAGGAGGATATGAGGAGGCTGAACATCACAGAAGAAATGGCTGTGGACCGGCAACAGTGGAGGAGGCTCATATTCCGTCCAACCCCACCATAGGGAATAAATGGACGTTAAACGATGATGATGATGATGATGATGATGAATGCTGGTACTTTTGAAAAAAATTCCATTCAAAGCTGAATGATGTAATACTTCTCTCTATGAAGGATGAAGCAGTTCTGGTCATGGTCCATTCCTTGTCCAGTGAGGATATCTTTTGAATGGATTGTGACTGGAGAGTGACTAGACCATGAAGTGACCATTACTACCAAGGTGGATTCTGCCATTGAAATGCATGTTATATGTGACCAGACTGAATGGACCATGTCTTGGCCGTGACTGTCCCTATTGTGTGATTCAGGCCATAGTTAACCCACATCCTCCCATTGTCTTTGGATTCTTAGGTGACAGTCTATTTGTACAAGAGCCCCTAAGTGCTCAGTACTAGTACTCAGGTAAGTACATACCATAGACTCCGTATCCTTGACGAGTGTCAGCGGAACCACCTAAATACGTGAGTTCGAATCCCCATGCTACCACCTCGGATTTTTCAGTCACTGCCGAGTGGCTTAAAACTACCCACATGCTGTCCTGAAGACCACTCATCAACCCGGACTCTAGAGGAAACCGTCCAAGAATCAAGAATGAGTTCCAGGGGGCAGCATGAGCCAAAAGAAGATGGCGCCACTTTAAACACTTGCCTGTGCCATGACGGGCTGGGGCCAAATACCATCCAGGCCCCTCAGCAAGCCTACCGGCACTATAGGCACAGATGTAAAAAAAAAAAATAGATAAATAAAAAATTAGGCAGGCAAACTCAAAATAATAAAAAGGCATCCGGACTTTATTTTGTTACTTAGCCTCACTAAATTTTGCATGTAGCCTCCCACTGATAATGTGCATGGACCCATGAAGTCACATTTTCATTTCAGTTCGTTTTACTATCAATAAGATATACAAAAAACTACCACTAAAACACAACACTAACATCTCTTCTGCCCGCTCACTTTCTGGTTTTTAAAGCCACTCTTGTTTGAGAGAGAGAGAGAGAGAGAGAGAGAGAGAGAGAGAGAGTCATACAAAAAAATATTAGCCTAGTACATCACCGGACTGATTTCTTTTGCGGTGAGTGCATTTATATATATACTTTTGTTATTTTTCACTTATTATCCAAACCTCTTTATCCAATTTCATGCTCCCTATTACTTATATTAGACACCAGTTCTGAATAGCTATCTGTAATACATTATTCACTCATAAGTCCACGAATAGTTGATAAAAGAGATGATGATATTTTTCTAAGGATGTGAGGAAACAAGTGGTGTAGGTGGAATTCCTGAAGTGGAGAGAGAGAGAGAGAGAGAGAGAGAGAGAGAGAATTATACTTTCACTCCATAATCTTCCTTTCTTTCTATTCCTCCTTCAAAATCGGTTCATTTTGTATATTATCCTTTTTTATTTTTTTCCTTTCTCTTATAACCTCCCCTTCCTACCCTTCCCCTTCACCCCCATATTCTCCCTGCCATTCCTCCCTGGCTAGTGCTACTACAGCTGTCGCACCACCCTTCCTTCCTTCCTTCCTTCCTTCCTTCCCACCTCCCACTTCCTCTTCTTTCACATGATGCTGATCTCCTCCTCCCCCTTCCCTGTCCCCGCCCTCCTCCCTCGGAAAGTTGCATTCCCTTCCGTCCCCCTCCTCCCCTTCCCGTCCTCTACTCCCCTGTCCCCCCTTCCTCCTCCCTTGCCTCCCTCTCTCCCTCCTCCAGTCCTCCTTTATTTTTTTTGTATCACAAGTTATTAGTTAGTCAATGGATAGCCGGGATAGGCACTGAAGTATTTTTTTATATTGACTAGTGACGAACGCTACCGCAGTACTGAATTTTCAGTAGGTAACTCTCGATTTACGCAAGTATTGTGTCCTTGAAGAGGTCGCGTAAATCAAAAACAATGTAAATCAAACAAGAGGTAGGTTTCTATCGAAAAATAAATATTCACTTCATTCAGTGGAGAGAGAGAGAGAGAGAGAGAGAGAGAGAGAGTGTGTGTATCCATATCACCGAGATATCCACTCAGGCACTCAGTCTCAGCCTCACTCGTGTGAGGAAGAAATGAGGGACACCATGAGCGACTGACTTGTATTGGTACTGGTACCGAGCAGTCTGGTACCGATGCCGTACCGTATAGCTGGTACCGGTACCTGCTCACCCCTATTGTTGAGTAGCGTGGCAGCGTGGGTACTGTATTGTTGTTCAAGTGGTGCGCGGGAAGAACTGAGCTCAGCTGTGTGGCCACGGCGCCGTGTGAGTCCAGCTGCGTGAGACATCTGGTGGCCACTCCATAAAATATCGCGTATAAGTGAAAAAAACGTGTAAATTAAACATTTATTTGGATTTTGGACCCCGCGTTATTTCAAAAGCGCATAAACCAAACTCGCGTAAATCGAGAGTTACCTGTACCCTATGGCCACAGTGATCTCATCTTAGATAGTTGCAGACACTGGGATGATAGTATTTGAATGGTGTGAGTTATAATTTAGGCAGTTTCAGTAGATGAAAATATCTAATAATCTCTTCAGGTTCTTCCCTGATGGCATTGTCACCATGCTGACCACTGCTGATGAGCCTCAAGTGGTGGTCTCTCAGTTACGGACACGCGATGTAAGGAACCCACAGGTTAGTACTGTAGCAGGTAAACCTTATTCGTAATAAGAGTTTGTTGAGTTATATCAGCATTACCCTTCCTCAGTCAGTTAGAAGCTGCCACACCAGCAAGATCTAAGCTGCACCTCTCTCCGGAGTGGAAAAATTTGGGCGGCTTTTCCGATACCCTACGCCCCTGTCCACCCAGCAGTGAATGGGTACCAGGTATTAATCGGGGGTTGTGTCCCGTCTCCTGGGATCTGTTCCCTTCTCCTATAATTCCTTCCCCTTCTGTCTCTCTCCGGCATATGACCACAGATGTTGCGTCGACTAAACAAAACTTTCCAACTTTTGCATCTCTCTCATAGACATGCTTAGATTTATCATGGTTGTGAATGCATTTTTTTTCTGTTGTACACGCTATAGCCCCTAGCAAGGAGTTATTAGGGAAACCATAGCAAATCATTGCTCTCTAGGAGGCAGGCCATCAAACAAAGAAAATAAGTGACCTTGTGGGTGTAGCAAGTGAACCATTAGAAAAGAGCTGATGAGGTTCAGGGAGTACAGCATGCCTACTATGCGTCTTCACACCACGCGAAACGCCTACTACGTAAGGACCTAAAATTATAACCCACAAACTCAAACTGCTTAAGTTGAACCCACAGTGCGTGATATGGTGGCAAGGAATGAAGGAACTATCGAATTCCACACTGCCGAGTGGCCTAAGACTACCCACATGCTGGCCTGAAGACCACCCATCAATCTGGGCTCTAGATGACCTCTCCAAAGAGAAGCTCAAAGATGAGTTCCGGGGGCAGCATGAGCCAACACAAGATGGCGCCACTATAAACATTCTTGGGCCGACCATCAGGCCCCACCAGGAAGAAGCCTATCGGCACAATAGGCCGTGACGTAAAAAAAAAAAAAAAGAACTTTAGTCAGTCAAACAAAGCAAAATTGAGACAAGAACAGAAGCAAGCGATGAAAATGTAGGATAACAAAAGATGCAGAAGGGCACTGTGTAATGTGCTACAACCCAAAAACGTCTACAATGGCGTACAAGCGCAAAGCAACCATGAGCAGATTTATGAACGTGAAGAAGGCTTCTGGAACAAAATGGAGACCCAAGAAACATACAAGAAAGCAACGTTAGAAGCAAGAGTCACGACTCTGTCTTCACACCAACCTCACCACCACCACCACCTTTGAGTGATAATATTTTTTATAATAAAGGGGGACCAGATGCCTTATCCTTCTCCAGTAAGTCAACAAGGTATAAACAATCATGTGAAGATTTCATGCCAATCAAATGAATACAAATGGCAAGACACATGTGTAATGCGGGGAAAACCAGAACAATCGATCATCGTAAGTAATTAAGGTATTAACTGTGAATTATGTGATGGTGCGGCTGGGCAGACCTTCAGACAGACAGACGAACCAGTGATGGGTCAGCATCGCGTGGTTCTGACTCATCGTGAAGGTTTGTTTGTTTTTTTTTTTTTCCACGGGGATCGACGAGGAGGAATTTTTCACCTAAGTCACGTGGGAGAGAGAAACAGCTGTCTCTGAACTCCTGAGTTAGTGGAACAGGCCAAGTATCTGTAACTACAACCACCGGTAGTATCCTAGTTTAGCCGGCAGCCACGCCAAAGGGGAGAGGAGGAGGCGAGTAGGGAAGGCATTGAGAGCTGCCTATCAGATGAGCTCTGGCCTCTCCTTATGCAGGTACATGTGAAATTAATTCCTACGGACAGTGATTATTTAGTGTGTTACAATGTTATTATTATACCTATAACAGTTAAACTCAGACGAGCTCTGGCCTCTCCTTACGCAGGTCCCCTACTGACTGAGCGGTTATCCCCTTGTTGTGTAGTAAAATATGTAAAGTTTCCCTTTGTTGTGCCGATCCATGATCACCCTCTGGTATCTTAGACCCGCACAAATGTCTCATCCCATGATTAACTCAGTAATAGAAAAGGAGAAATTTTTAGTGTCTTTTGTAAAGTCCAATGTTTGTGTGGATTCATGACCACCTTCTTGGTGCCTTGAACCCCCACGACTACCTTGCTTCCATGATCATCCCTGTGAACACATATGGGTGGTAAGAGAACATTTTTCTGTAATAATTATGTATCATTGAACCCTGATTAGGGTAGCTTGTTATTTAGCAACGGTTATTTGTTTAAGTTATGGCCAGTGTACCACATCCTTCATGTAGTTGTAATAGTCTGAAGAGATGAGTGAGCCCTTTAAGGTGAATAGGAGTGATGAGTGATAATTATTAATTAGGATTGTTACTTAACTTCAGTAAGCTCGCTACCATGACCAACAGAATAATGAGTTGTCATAATATTGTTACTTAACTTCCATAAGCTCGCTACCATTATATACCAACATAATGTGAATAAACCTCATAATTTAACCTTGTGTTGCATCACCCTAACAACTATGAAGCTCACTTGATAGTAATATATTAAAAACAAAGGATCGAAGCTGAAGGCAACACACATGAAATATAAAAAAAAATCTTTAGGAGCCAAAATCTTGGAAATTTGTTTTTTACACTTCAAAAAAATTCACAAAATCGACAAAACATCTGACAGTCTTTTGTAAGGTATCAATATAAACTACAACTAAATGGCAATTTTTTTCATTTTGTACATTTTTTAAAAATGTAAAAAGAAAATGGGAGAAAAGTGGAGAAAATTATTAGTGAAAAAATTCAATTTCTTTTTTTCGAAGCCAAAACAAAAAATAAAAAATTTACAAAATGAGAAATGTAGATATATACACAAAGTTTCTATGGTATTTTTTTTCAAAGCAATTAACTAAAAACTAAAGTCTGAAACAAAAAGAAGATTTTATGCTCAGTTTGATTCTCCCCTTCACATTCACCCAAATTTCACAAAATTCACAGAATGTCATACATTTACACCAACAAACAACATACTAAAATTTCAAAGCCATAGGACATACTGTGTGCCCAGGAGGGACCCCCCCCTGGCGCCCTCCTGTGTGCGGAAAAAATGACCATGAAGTACAGTATTACAAATAGAAATTTAGGAAGAATGGGAAATGTCAAATGGGAAAAGTTTGAAGTGGAAGGTGAAGAAAATACATGGGGAGCTAAAGTTTTAAAATTGGCCACAGAAAACCTCATGACAATGGGTGAAGGAAGAGACGAGATTTAGAGAAGATGAATCTGCAATTTTCACTAAAGCTTGTTAAGTGAAGTGTGACAGGTGTGCAGAAAAAGTGACCATGTAGTATTACAAATAGAAATTTAGGAAGAATGGGAAGAAACTGGATCAGAAAACCATAAAGAGAAAAGAAGGAATAACAATAAAGCTTAGTAAATATAATGAATTGAGAGTTTTGGAAGTATAAATTGGTCAGATATGAAAAAGCTGGAAAAATTACAAAAAAAATATGATTACTTCCTTAAAACTTACAATGAAGGTGTGATAAAGTGGGTACCCTACTCTGTAATAAAGAAAAGTGGGAAAAAAATGAGTGGTTTAATACAAGATGTCTGGAAACAAAGAAGAAGAAAGATAAAGCATGGAGAAACTTAGAAAGGAGAAGGAATGCCATAAACAGGGAAAGCTGTAGACAAGCTAAAAATAATTACACCATAGTGAGGAGAGAAGAAAAAAAGTGTGAAAAGAACATAATAGAAAAATATAAGGAGGACCCATAACTTTTTTATAGACACTTAAATAAGAAATTGAGGAAAAAAGCTGTGAATGCGATCAAAGTGGGTGACCAAGTCTATAAGGATACAAAGGAAATCTGTGAAAAAATATTAAATGAAAACTTTCAGAAAGTATTTGCCCAGGAGACAGAATTTGAAAAGAGGAATGAAGAAAAGTGTCAAGAGTATGGATAACATAAAAGTGGATAGAGAGGAGATGATGGGGCTATTAAAATCACTAGATGGTGAGAAGGCAATGGGTCCAGATGAAATATCAGGTCAAGTACTAGAAGAGTGCAGTGGACAGTTAATAGAACCAGTTCATGATATTATGAGTTGTTCAATCAAGACCGGGGAAGTCCCAGTACAGTGGAAAAGGGCACATGTGGTCCCATCATATAAGAGAGGAAACAAAGAGCCTCTGAACTATAGACTGATTTCTCTAACAAGAGTAATGCGCAAGCTGTGTGAGAAGATAAAGAGACAGCGGATAGACCATACAGAAAGAGAGAAAATAATAAATAAAAGTCAATTTGGATTCAGACAAGATAAATCTTGTGTCACAAATCTAATATGTTTTTACTCAAGAGTAATAAATATAGTGCAGGGGAGAGATGGATGGGCAGACTCCACAATTTTGGACCTAAAAAAGGCATTTGATAAAGTTCCACATAAGAGACTGCTGTGGAAACTAGAAAATAGAGGAGGATTGGGGAGAAAAAGTCAGAATGGATGAAAGATTACCTAGCAAACAGAGAAATGAGAACTGTGTTGAAAGATGAAATATCAGAATGGAGAACAGTCACAAGTGGAGTTCCTCAGGGATCAGTGTTAGCGCCTATAATGTTTTTAATGTATATAAATGACATGCCAGAAAAAGTAAAGAGTTACATGAGTATGCTTGCAGATGATGCTAAACTGCTTAGAAAAATAACACTAGCCAACAATGAATTTATTGTCTAAGTTTTTTTAGCTTATTTAGGACACTTTTGATGTGCTGAATCCAAACATCACATTGGTTTTGCTCAGTCAGGTCAACTTTTTTATCTATCTCCACATGATGTTTTACTTTTTTATATTTATTTATTTATTTATTTATTTATTTTTTTTTTTTTTTTACATGTACGGGTATTTTCTATTTAGTATATGAGGCATAATTCTTTCTTATTTCTTTAAATAAACTAATTCTGCCCTACCTGAGCCTGGATTGGCCAGCGCATGAAGATGGTGGCGAGCTGGGGGTAGGGAGGGGAGGTGTTGGAGCACCGGGTAAAGAAACAGCTGCTCTACCTACGGTGAGATATTTGAAATGTCAACTCATTACTTAACCAAATATTATTAATATTATTGGCCTGACCTTAAGTAGGTCTATAAACTGGTGAAGTAGTGACTAGTTACTGTAGCGTGAGGAGTACCTACAGCTTGAATCCCACAGGCAACTGAGGGGGAAGCATTGCTGGGCTGGCCTAGCCCACCCCACCCCACCCCAGCCTTACATCCCTCCTGCCTTACCCCAACCCTGCTGGGCCACTGTGTGAGGACAGCGGTGGGGAAGGTAGAGGGGTAGGAAGCGCAGGAACTGTGTAAACAAATTGCTGCTATACCCGCAGCAAAATATTTGAAATATCAACTCATTACTCAACCAAGTGTTACTAATGTTATTTGCCTGGTTGTAATAGGCCTACTTACTGGTAGAGTAGCAACTAGGTACTGTGAGGAATACTTACAGCTTTAGTTCCACAAGCAACTGAGAGGGAAGTCTGTGTGGGCTGGCCCTGCCCACCCACCCTTCCCCCCTCCTGCCTTATCCCAGCCCACCAGGGCTAGCATATGAAGACATTGGCAGGGAAGGGGAAGGAGTGGTAGGAAGCATGGGAACTGCATAAACAAAGCACTGCTCAACCCACGGTGGGATATTTGAAATGTCAACTCGCTACTTAACCAAAACCTACTACTATTTTTGGACTGGTCATAAATGCAAGCAGTCGTAAGTTGCATATGTCGTAACTCGAGGATTACCTATACAGTGTATACCGGGGGCTTTGTGGTGCAGTGGTTAACACACTCAGCTCACAACCAAGAGAGCCCGTGTTCGATTCCCAGGCGAAGTGGAAAAATTTGGGCGGCTTTTCCAGTACCCTACGCCCCTGTCCACCCAGCAGTGAATGAGTACCAGGTATTAATCGGGGGTTGTGTCCCGTCTTCTGGGATCTGTTCCCTTCTCCTATAATTCCTTCCCCCTCTGTCTCTCTCCGGCATATGACCACAGATGTTGCGCCGACTAAACAAAACTTTCCAAACTACCTATACAGTATGGTACAAAGGTAAAAAAAAATTTATGTACGTTTTTCGTACCGTTTCATACCAAGCCACACCTGCTGGAGACTGAGTGACCTTTCCTAACTCCCTCACCAGACCTGAGGGAAGGTTAGTAGGGTAGCAACTGTAATTAATCCCCCTATCTTTGACCTGACCCCTGACTTCAGAGGCTTGGTCACTCTGGTAAGTGTGGTTAGGAAGGTGTGGCCCTGTCTCAGCCCTCCCAAAGGACCCCTGTGTGGTGCAATATCAGGTATGAAGTTGAGGTATGATACTTTATCATACAAGAATGGTATGTATGAAGGCAATACAGTCATACCTTGGTTTACGAGTTCAATTCATTCCAGAGTTTTGCGTGCACACCAAAACACTCGTAAACCAAAACGAATTTCCCCATTGAAATTAATGTGAATCCCATTAATGTGTCCCTTATATAAAAAAAATATTTATATAAAAATCGTTTTATATGTTATTTTATACAGAATTAAAGTAATTTTACTAACAAATAGCATTGATGAATAATAAAAGACACAAATCAATGTGTTATGGTAGTTACGGAGACTTCCACAACTGCTCTCTCGAGGTGTAGGCTTCACACTGCCGCAGCCGCAGTTTCCCTATCTTGAGGCACTGGAACTACATTCGACCACCAATGTGAAGCTAACCCGATGTATCATCCAAGATGGAGGGTGAACGGGAGTCAGTCACGTCCAGGAGGGCATACAAGCCGCCGAAGCTCTCACCCCATTCATGTTGCGAGCATATTATCCGCCGTTCCTGTTTTCTTTTTTGCAACATCATCCTTTTTTTAACCATCTTTCTGGGGGACATTGTTAAAGCACAAAGAACACACACTGTAGTACTGAAAACACAAAGATCGCACACCAAAGCACAAATACAATAGGACACGAGCCCATGGGTGCTATCTCTACAAGTTTACAACGCAGACTGAGATTAGAGTTGCCAACTTACTACCCTTTCCACAAAATACAGAATGCCATTTGTTTGTATTTGGCTGTCTGAATGGTTAAGCAGATAAACTTCAGTATTTGAAAACTGTAGTGAGCGCATTTCTCGGTGAACCACAAAACCAGTCCATAAAATTATGTGTGTCAAGGGTCATCCTGAAATACGTGTAAAATACATGTTGCAGCGTCCCTCCCCCCTTCCTCCTGCCTTCACCAGCAGCAGGCAGCGGCTGTGATGTCAGTCATGGAAGGCTAAAGAAATTTTAGGGTTGCCACCCATTCCTTAAAATATGGATTTGTTCTGTATTGGAGAATGGGATGTTGCGGTCCTTATTTTTCTGAGCTCAAGGTGGCAACCCTGAGACTCTAATTCCATTTTTTTCTGCTTTGATCACTCTTGTCTTGCGGCGAACAAAAGGAACCCACGCTCACGTCTTCGACTTGTACAAAGACACACGCCAGTCCTTGTCGAAAGACTGACTTGGTCGGCTAGGCTGACGTAAGCCAATAGTCGGTCTATCAGCATCCTTCCCTCCCCTTCATGAGCCGTCACCTGGCAAGGGTCTGTGGTCCCTCCTTGGAGAGACCTACGCGCTTGATCCTGACGGCCTCCATATAGCCCGTGTCCCCACCCTTGAGGTGGCGACAAATTAAAAAAAAAAAAAATCTACACACAGGATGCTCGTATACCAAGTCACTGCTCATAAACCAAGGCATTTCTTGTGATTTTTTTTTTTTTTTTTTTTTTTTTTTTTTTTTATCATAAATCAAAACATTCGTAAAATAAGGCACTCGTAAACTGAGGTATGATATTTAGCCTATGTTTTTGTTTGTTTGTTTGTTTGTTTGTTTGTTTTACGTCTACGCCTATAGCGCCGGTTGGCTTGCTTGAGGGGTCTGGATGGTGTTCGGCCCCAGCTCGTCATGGCGCAGGCAAGTGTTTATAGTGGCACCATCTTCTCTTGATATAGATACGGTATGAAGGTACGGTACTGATTTTCCTTTGGTATTGATTACGACATAAGGAATTGTACCATACCGTACTGCATCCTCTGTGGGGTAGAGAAAGGAAGAGGGGAGGGGCAGAGCTGCAGTGCTGTGTGCACAATGGCAGAAAGCAAAATTCAACAGCTACACGCTGCAGGTATTTCAAATTTTTTCTGTATTTTAGTCGGCCAGATTTTTTCAGATTGCTTGGGCTTTCTGGATACCTGAAGCCAGATAATCAGGGTTTCACAATAAAAAGAGGACTCAGGAATAGGATAGTTCTGCAAATCATGACTAATGGCTCTCTAACATGGGCATGGAGTGAGTCAAGAGGCAAGGATATGTGCGCAGCAGAAATAAAAGTTACTTCAGGAGAACTTGTAGATTAACAAGATATAATGGTATGAGGAATGATTGTAGTGCCGCGACTATCCCTGATGAACGAGCCTCCCACAACCCACTTAGCCAGTGGGGTACCTCTTTGGCCGACTCGGTAGGGAGTGGCTCTCTCGTCACGCTGATCGTGGGTTCAATCCCAGCCCAGGCAGCCGGCAAATACCCTCTCCGGGTCTTGATTAATTTCTCATGTGTTGTTTCGATACACGCAGAGGTCGTGTAGGAAAATAGAGGAAAAAGAGAAAAATGAAACTCTCGGGGTATGACATGATGTTTGCACGTGTTGTGGTGTGGGTGTATTTACCTAGTTGTAGTTTTACAGGCTTACGCTCGTGTGGTCCCGTCTCCATATCTGTATGTGTTCAGCTTTTCCTTAAAGTTATGCACACTCTTCGCCGATACTACATCCTCACTTAGTCTGTTCCAAACCTTTGTTTCTTTGCAGGAAGCTATATTACTTTGTCTCTCAAGCATCTTCCTTTCCTCAATTTTTTACTGTTTCCTCGTGTGTAGCTGGTGGTTCTTCTCTTAGTAGTTAGTAGTAACTCCTCATTGTCTACTTCTTCCATTTTATTTAATAATTTATAAATTTGTGTTATGTCTCCCCTTTCTCTTCTTTGTTCCAGTGTTGGTAGGTCCATTTCCTTTAACCTTTCTTCATATGACAGTCCCTCCAGTTCTGGAACCATTTTCGTTGCCATCCTTTGTATTCTTTCTAGTTTTTTTTTTTTATGTGTTTCTTCTTATGGAGAGACCACACCGTCTCCGCATATTCCAATTTTGGTCTAATCATAGTGGTTATTATCTTTTTCATCATATCCTTACCCATGTAGTGGAATGCTAATCCTATATTTCTTACCATTTTATGCGTATCACCGAATATCCTATTAACACGACTCTCAGACTGTTGATTATTCTGTATTGTGACTCCCAGATCTCTCTCTTCTTGAACTTTTTTTAATATTTCTCCATGTCCCATTCTATATGTCCATTTTGGTCTCCCTTCACTCTTTCCCATTTCCATTACATGTGAGAGCAAAAGCTGTAGAGTGCAGAATGATGGGATGGATGAAGCATAATTCATTCAGATGTTTTAAAAATCTAATAGAAAAGGGTGTTTGCAAGTAAGATAGGGGGGTAGGGGGTAGCAGGAACACATGGAGAGAGAAGGGATAGGGATTGTGGATGTTGCAAAAAACTGTATGAACAAGGAGC
Source organism: Eriocheir sinensis (assembly GCF_024679095.1). NCBI lineage: Eukaryota > Metazoa > Arthropoda > Malacostraca > Decapoda > Varunidae > Eriocheir > Eriocheir sinensis. The sequence goes on from NC_066539.1 coordinate 949,761, forward strand.
ACTGGAGACTTTTACCATAACCACCATCCTAAGAGGACTTCCTTCCCAAAAGGAACAGGGTATCAAAGCTATAAATAGCTATATAAAATTTATATTTGCAGAGCATGAAAAGACTTCTGTGTTTCAGGTATTACAAGGACATTACCACATCCTAGGCTCCGGTTTGTCCCTGGTGCTGAAGCGACGATCAAGGGAAAGGCAGATCAACAGAAGGAAGGGTCGCAGGTACAGAGGAGGAACTACCGATGTTGCAGAAACTGTTTTTCAAATAGTAAGTTTGTTGGCAATCATTAGCAATATCACATCACAATCTACTCATTAGACACCTGCTATTGTAGCAAGGTAAATAGGAAATTCAGATCTTATCTTTCCACCATCATTAGAACCACTATTTTTTTATATTTATTCATCTAGGCAACTAAGGGCTAAACAAAAATTATTAGCACAGGGATGACCTTAAGTAGGTCTTGTGTAGCAGGGTACAAGAGTGGTGAAATCATGCAGTTACAAGTTTAGAAAAGCAGCAGACTTTAACCTGGTAGCAGCGATGTGCAAAATTTGTGGCTTTACCGTGTAGCAGCAACTGGCCAAATTTGTGCCATGATTTAAACCCCCCAAAATACGTGATACATAATCTGATCACAAATGCTTTGCATCCCTTGCACAGGGATGACCTTAAGTAGGAGAGTGGTGAAATCATGTAGTTACAAGTTTAGAAGAGCAGCAGACTTTAACCCGGTAGCAGCGACGAGCCAAATTTGTGGCTTTACCATGTAGCAGCGACGGGCCAGATTTGTGCCATGATTTAAACCCCCCAAAATAGATGATACTTAATCTGATCACAAATGCTTTGATATATATTATGAAATGGTTTATTTGAGGGATGATTTTTTCTCATTTTTCTCGCTTAGAGGGACCATTAAGAAACATGATCCCCGCTGCTACTGGGTTAAGAAGTTAAAGGGATTCATTCCAGTAGAATAGAGGAGTTGGTGTGGTAAATGACTTGAAATACCTACTATTAAACTATCAGAGCTGAAATAAAATGCCCAATCTTGGGTAAGCTAATTTTGTAAGAGGTTAAATATAAAGTTTATAGTTTAGATTTTGAGTTTGGGGTAGACTAAGAAAGTTTAATGTTCAGGGGGACAAATGAGCTTTAGGAAGGGAAAAAAATAGAATCTAATGGACAGGTGGAGAAATTAAGTTTTGGGAATATAGAAGGTCACAAAGTTCCTTCTGCCCCTGAATGAAATAACAAAAATGTCAAACATTAAGGTGGGGAGACGTACAAAAATTACTATTTTCGACTTCAACATCGAAATTTGGGTTTTACAGTTTTGGTACCCTTGAAATGTTGCCAGTTTTCTGTGAAAATGGCGCATTGATATCTCAATTCCTTACATCTCTAATTCGGCAATGTTTACGTTCATTTAAAGAGCCCCAACGCACGCCACGACACGTGTTTTGTTGTTGCCCATGTCTCTGAAGGATTTTGAAGCATTTTTTAACTTTTTTTTTTTATGTTCTGGTAGTATTTAATAATATGGACCACCGTATGTCAATATCAAGCAGCTCTGGGTGGTGAATGAGGCGCATCAGTGAGTGACACACTCAGTGTCTCCTCAGATGCTTTGAGAGGAGGGAGCGTTGACGCTTCTTTCAACTGCTGAACGCCTTTCTCTCTTGTTTTACTTTCTACTACAAAGAACAACAACTCACAAAATAGAGCAGACGAAGGAAACGATGTCCAGCACAGATTACAGCCCTGGTGGTTTTGACTAAACCTGGCGATAAAGAGGAAGGTGGCTGAGTGGTTAGCGTGCAGGCCCCGCATTCACCGCATTCTGGACGACGCAGGTTCGAAGCCACCACTACCACCTGTGATTTTTCAGTCACTGCTGAGTAGCCTACAACTACCCACATGCTGTCCTGAAGACCACCCATCAACCCAGACCCTGGAGGAAACCATCCAAGGGAATCAAGAATGAGCTCCAGGAGCCATCATGAGCCAAGAATAGATGGTGCCTCTATAAACACTTGCCTGCGCCATGACATGCTGGGGCTGACCACCAGGCCCCTGAAGAAAGCTTACCCGTGCTATAGGCTAACACTTAAAAAAAATATATCTAGAATGACTAATATCCCATTTTTATTGGAGGGGACCAGGTGCCAATTAGGTTTAGGACTTATTTATATATATGAAAACAATGATCAACCTAAAATAAAATATTTATTACCAACAAAAAACTTACATATAAATACAGCCAGCATAGAACATACTTTGACAGAAAACGAGCCATATCTCAAAACTGAAGTTATCAACGCATTTGATGACATGACGCAAAAAGTTCTCAATATATTTTAAAAATAAAAATGTCTGTAAAAAGCATATTGAAGCAACAAAATTTCTCGTACAGATTTACTATACACGAAAATTAAAAGTCTGAGAGCTCTGAACGTGGGAAAATTTAGCCTTTATAAATTTTTGCTGAATATGTATTGCCATATTCATTGCTGCTTTATTCTGCAGCAACATAAGATATAAAAAATCCCCACGAGGGATTGCTTGCTTTGTGGTTGGTTGGTTCAGGGTTAATTTTTTGTAGATATTAATTGAAAACTAAGAACGTGATGTCACACAAAAGATACAGTATGTTTTTGATAATATTTTTACTTATCATAATTTTTTTATAGAAAAGTATTTAGCCGAAGTCAGTCAAACTTACCAATTTTACTTTCACTGTCCCTAAACACTGTGCTATTAACCCATCCACTGCGATTGGCACGGATTTGTCTTTCACTGGTAGCCTGGTAACATATAGTCCAAGGTCTTTCTCTACCTCTGTGGTGGATAGTGGAGTGTTTCCCATGTGGTATTAGTATGCTGGATATTCCCTCCCAAGGTGCAGGACTTTACATTTTTCTTCACTGAATTGTAGCAGAGCCACTTTTTTTTCCAATCCTGTTGCTTGGTGAGGTCTTCTTGTAGGAAATCTGCAGTCAAGGGGTTAAATCAGGCAAATCAAAGATTTCTTTTTCTTTTTTTCTATGGCCTGGCATCTCCTGACCTTAAGCTCTTTGGTTTATTCCCTAAAAATAAATAACTGCTGTTGGGATGGCCATTCAGCAAAAGATATTGTAAAACTGCAGAGTAGAGCCATCAGCATAGGAGTAGATAGGACAGTCATTTGGGGAAAAAAGGTTTGAGTGATAAAGAATGCAACATAGAACAGATCCCTTTTGAAAACCATTATATTTAGGTCTAGGAGATTATCTGCCTTCATGATATAGTGTCATATAAATTCTTCCTCCAAGGTATAAATACATATAATGAACAAGTAAAGCCTGTGTTCGTGATTTATTAATTGCTTTAGTGTATGAAGTGCTTAAAACTGATAGTACAGAAGTTTTTGGTGACAAAAAAACAATGAACAACAGGTCGTAGGTTCAGGCTGCTGTGCAACCGAAGTTTCATAATTTCATTTATCATAATACTGCATCTGTGTCAAAGATTATTGAAGAATAATGTTCTCAATATTCATAACTTTGTTTTGAATTACACTGGGATAAGCAAAAAAAAAATCTATATAGTAGACCCACTTTTCTGTACCAAATTATGCTTTCCAGATAATCTGCCTTTTTTTTTGTTTTTTGTTTTGTTTTGTTTTGTTTTTTTGTTTTTTGTTTTTTGTTGAGGGCCAGAATTCCTCTAATTGAAATCTGTTAATATTATCTTTTCATTATTTTTTATTTTGTGTGTCAGTGCCTGTATTGTATCTTCCAGCATAGCGCTATATCTTACTTCATTCCAACTCTTGGTTTTAGTGGGGACATAGGCTGATAAGGGGAGGCAGTGGCGTCACGAGGGGGGGAGGCTAGGAGGGACACAAGTCCCCGGGCGAAGAACTTCAGGGGCGCCAAAGTGAAGAATTATTTTTTAATGGGAAAGATCAACCAGATTTTTGTTTTAAATGAAAGGTGGGCTGGAGAGGCAGTGCACATGGGTGGGGGGCGCCATTACTGACCTTGTCCCCTGGCGCCACCAACCCTTGCGACGACACTGAGGGGAGGAATCATTAAGAAGAAGAAGAAGAAGACCTTTTACCAGTATCTGCACAGCCATCACCTCCACACTGTCCTTTCCATGTCTCACTTCAGTCACTTTCAAGTTTTGTTTCGTCATTATCATCACTCCTCCTCCCTTTCCCTCTTTCCTATCTTTTCTCCAAATGTTGTACTTGCTCTTTCCCTCCAGCACGAGTTCCAATTCTTTTACAAGTTTTGTTTCAACTATACCCATTATATCTGGATCATTTTCCCTTAAATAATCAGTTAGTTCAATTTTCTTTGATACAAGACCATCTATGTTAGTGTATGCAATCTTTAAACCTTTCCTCCCTTCTCCCTTTCTTTCCTCTCCTTCTATCAACACCATTACTCCCTCTCTTCGCCTCTTATCCACCACTTCATCAGTTTTTCGTTCTTCATTCTCCAAAAAAATTTCTTCTTATCTTCCTCTGATCTTTCCTCATTCCTTTTACCTTCATTCTTTCATCCTCTGTCATATTTCTCCTCACATATATTTGCTTGTATTCTTCAGAGTTGTTTAACTTCCATGACCTATTTAGGATGGTTTATGTTGTCATTTGGGATCTTAACTCAATCTTTAATGGCCTGTTCTTTCCTTCCTCGTATCTTCCCAATCTTGTTATTTCATCTACTTCTTCCTCAGTCTTTTCCTTCCTTGTATTTACCTACAGTACACTCTCGAGTTTCACACTCACTTTGTTTCGAAGGTATAGCGCTAAACTTGAGGATCGCGAAACTCGAGGTATTGCAAACACTGAAAAAGTGCTTAACTGTTCCGACTTTTTTTTTTGACATGTGGGCTATGGCACCAGTAGACTATCCAACTGAGCCTGATGGTCAGCCCTTAGGCCGTCATGGCGCTGGCAACTAGCTGTTTATGGTGACGCTATTATAATTGGCTCATGCTGCCCCCCAGAGCTCACTTTTTTTCCTCCTCTACTCCCTTGTTATCTCAAAATACGTACCTTGGAAAAATCAAGAAAACAAGAAGAGAGAACGGGTTGTTTTAAAGCCACAGATGAAGCCTTACGATTGGCTGAGCTCTGAAAACACGCTTGTGATTTGCTGGGAGTCCGATGACGTCATCGCCAGCGCTCACCTGGTCAGCGGCCTCACTACCTTGGGGCAGTGTCACACTGGCCATTTTTCTCTAACCGTTGCGGCTACTGGCAACACCAGTGCGCCCATCTGGGAGCGAGTTGTCGGTTGTCCGTAACCTGGTGTCACAAGCACAAGCCGCGACAGCCCTTACTTTAGCAGACAACACCATGTTGATACAAGGCAAGTGCTTTGTTTACGTTGTGGATGTGGATACAGGCAACTGACCTTGGCGGTGTGTGACACACACCAGGAAAAGTTGGAGTTGCCAGTTGCCCTAGGTAGCGCCAACGCAGTGGGAAGAAATAAGCACTGTGACACAAGCTAACGGATAACTGTGAACTCGCTCCCGGTTGGGTGTATGGGCATTGCCTGTAGCCCCAACGGTTGGACGAAAACGGCCATTGTGACACTGCCTTAAGGCGGTGAAGCCGCTGATAGGGTGAGCGTCAGCGATGACGTCATCAGACTCCTAGTAAATCAGAAGCTTGTTTTCAGAACTGTCAGCCAATCATAAGGCAGCCGCCTTCAACTGCGGCTTAAAAAAAAAAACATTCTCTCTCTCTCTCTTGCCATAGCCACAATGTTTGGAGGAAAACGTCCAGTGTGATACTCCCTTTAAAGGTAGCGTGCGTAACGCCGATGGTAAGTAGACGTGACCCAAACGTGTCAAAGCAGCGCGAAACTCGGGGTGATAATGCGCGAAAGTCGGAATGATAATAATTTAGGACTAACCACGAAACTTGTGGATCATGAAACTCGGATAGCGCGAAACTCGAGAGGGTACCGTAGTTGTGAAATACAAGAAAAGAGCCGTACTAGGCTCGTGCTGTCCCGTCTCCATAACGCTTATTATCCAGTTTGGCTTTAAATTCATGAATCGTTTTTGCACACAGTCTCCTCATCAAGTCCATTCCATGTTGTTATGTTTCTGTATGGAAAACTGTATTTCTTGACGTCTCTCCTACAGTCGCTCTTCTTCAATTTCTTACTATTTCCTCTTGTCACACTTCTGTCACGTACCACTAAGTCATCCCTGTCCAATTTCTCCAATCCCTCTTGTATCCTGTACAATGCTATTAGGTCCCCTCTCTCTCTTCTTTCCAGTGTTGTTAGTCCCAATTTCTCCAGTCTTTCTTCATAATTATGTTCTCTCAGAGTTTCCGGTAGTTTAGTCGCTGCTCTTTGTATTCTTTCCAACTTTCCAATTTCTTTCTTCAATCTAGGTGACCACACTATAGTCCATCGACTCTAACTTGAGCCCTGTGGCTTGGCCCGGGGAAACCCCCATTGTTTACAGATCTAGCGATGACCTGCGCATGGCGATCTGTCTCACTGCTAGTCTGTATGTTATCTATTTATGGAATATATATACATTCATAATACAACTGCATGGTGTTATGAATAGCTTGGGATTAGAGGGAAAGACAACGACTCAGTAAACCATCAGTATCACTTGGCAACGTGGCTCATGCGACGTTGCCGCCTGACGGACCTTGGCAACAGGTGCCAGGCCGCACCATTCAGCGTTACACCACAATGGACAACTCGAGTAGATCTCACTCTCCCGCCCTGCACAACCATGCAAAAGAGGGAGAGAGAGAGAGAGGTAGCGACCCTCTCTGAGGAGAGTAATGGAGTGATGTGGCACCCACGCGGACTCATGGGGAATCCCTGAGTCACACCCAAGAGCTGAAGTTAAAATCAATAGACTATAATGCTGCATATTCTAGTCTTGGGCGTATCATCGATGTTACTAGTTTCTTTACCATTTCTTCATCTAGATATGTAAATGCTGCTTTTATGTTTCTAAGAAGGTTGTATGTTTCCCCAGATATTCAATTAATATGCTTTCCAAAGGATAACTTGTCTGTTATGATCACTCCCAGATCTTTTTCCTCTTTTTTTTTCATGATTCTTTCATTACTCAGAGAGTAGTTCCCCGATATTCGTCTACTGCTCTTACCAAACTCCATCACGCTATACTTCTTTGCATTGAATGTCATTTCCCATTTATGTGACCATTCGCTTATTCTATCGAGATCCTGGCTTAGGGCTATATAGTCTTTCTCATTGGCTACCCTCCTCATTATTTTAGCATCATCCGCAAACATATTCATATAGCTTGTCACCCCTTCTGTCATGTCATTAATATAAATTACAAACATAATTGGAGCCAACACTGATCCTTGGGGGACTCCACTCGTCACTTCCATCCAGCTTGATTTATTGTTCCTGATTACTGTTCTCATTTCTCTCTTTGTCAAAAAGTCTATAATCCAATTCAATGTTGAACCTCCCAGATCTCCAACATGATTGAGTTTCCATATTAATTGCTTGTGTGGTACTTTATCAGACGCTTTCTTTAAGTCCAGATACACACAATCCGCCCAACCGTCCCTTTCCTGTACTATATCAGTTACTCCTGAATAGAAGCTGATCAGATTAGTTACACGAGATCATCCTCCTCTGAATCCGAATTGACTGTTCGTTAATACAGTCATCCCTCAAATAGTACGGGAGTTAGGGGCCCAGGATCCCCGTACTATTCGAAAATCTATATAAAATTAGTGCCCCCGTTAAAAACACTCCTGGGCTGTGTTTGAAAGAGGGAATCGGAACTCTCGGAACGTCCTGAGTTCTCTCAAAGGCGTGACACAGCAGCACGAGTTGCCAACTCGGCACGTCTGCTGACTCCCGGCTTTGAGAGGTGGAGCGCCTTCGTGCTGTGATGACGTCATCAGCAAATATGGCGGCCCAAACAAACACATATAAGTGTTTCCATTGCATTTCACCTCTCTGTGCCACCATAACCACTGCAGCTTCCTTTTTCATCTTCTGATGTAAGGAGTTCGTCAGCCAAGACAGCTAGTAATGCATGTTAAACGTCGCCAAGAAGATCAGCGTACGCCATTTTGCTGCGAGTGAGATGCCGTTACCATGGCAATGACGAGGCTTAATAAAAGGACGGCCTTTATCTCCACTCTTGCAGCACTCTTGGAGCACTGGCAGTAACTGCGGCAAGAATTTCTTTTACACTAAGATTTTCAGGGTGTTGGCCCTGAGGGAGTAAGCCGTTTCAAAGGCTGTAGTTGGGACCGAAAGGGACAACTACCTCCCGAACTAAGACCAAGACCCAAGATAACAGATACAACGAACACTGCTCTCATTCACGTGGTATGCTCTCCCTTCGGCAACGTAACTCATCGCAAAACATAACTTCTCCTAAATCTGAATTCTTCTGCAAGGTGAACACCCATCTCAAATGCTTTAGGGTGCTTTCAGCAGGTGTTTTGGTAGAACAGTGTTGCCACTCATGCCATGGCTACTTGGTGCGACGAGCGGGAAATTTAAAAATCCTAAAAAAATTCTTCCATGACAATCCGTATAAAACCGAAACCGTACTATTTGAGGGACGACTGTATACTGTTGCTTTCTAAATATTCCACCCATCTGTTTTTTTTATTCTTTTCACACATCTTTGCTACTACGCTTGTTAATGACACTGTCCTATAGTTTAATGGATCTTCTTTACTTCCTCCTTTATGTATTGGGACGATGTTTGTCCATTTCCAGTCCATTGGTACCTTCCCTTGTGGTAGTGAGACATTAATCAAGTTGCCCAACTTTCCAGCTATTTGTTGGTTACACTCTTTCACCACCCAATTTGATATACCATCCGGTCCTGCTGATTTCCTCGCATCTAATTCTTCCAATAATTTTCTAATTTTATCTGCTGATGTTTGTATTCTCTCCAGACCCACTCTATTCACGGCACTGCATCTACGCCTTCAAACTCACTCTCCCTTGTGAACACTGTTTGGAAACAATTATTCATCACTTCTACTATTTCATTTATACTATCAAAAGTTTCACCATTAACTTTAACTTTCTGAATTTCATCTCTATTTTTCAACTTTCCATTTATGAACTTATAAAACAGTTTTGGCTGGTCTTTGCACTTATCTACAATATTTTTTCTCAAAATTCCTTTTTTCTTCTCCTTGTTTTGACATAAGCATTCCTCTTCCTTTTGTACTCATTCCATAGGTCCATCCTCCTATTTTTTCTCCATTTGTTCCATGCCTTCTCCTTTTCCTGCTTGGCGTCTACACACTTTCTATTGTACCACTCTTGATTTCTGGCCTTCTTTCATCCTTGGTACCCACTTTTCCACTCCTTCGTTGTAAATCCGTAGAAAGACGGCCCATTTTTCCTCCACATTTTCAGCCTCAAAAAAAGTATCCCATTGTGCTTCCTCAAAATGTTTCCCAAGTTGTTCAAAATTTGCCTTATTAAAGTTAAGCCATTCTTTCCTGTAGTCCTCATTCCTGATTATTATACCTCCTTCTTGTACAGGAAATCCCCTATATACGAAAGGGTTAGGGACTGAAAAAACCTTTCGTTTATCGATTTTTCGTATATCGAAGCCATTTCCCCCATAGGATTGTTAATAAATTGGGGGGTTAGGGACCAGCGCCAGCAAAAAAAAAAAAAAAAAAAAAAAAAGTTAAATTTAACTATGCTTAAAAGCAATTTACTACTCACAATACAATGAAACGCAAGGCTCATAAATAATTAAAAACAATTACCATTTCCTGTTCCTTTACTGTTATAGAAATGCATTACATATGTTAGGACAATCCCCTCTAACTCGTCACTACAACTCATCACTTAACATTGCCAATGTTTACTTCCCAAGCTGTGAAAGGCCAGTTTTCGACTCTAGTACTTAAACACGTGCCAAACAGTACACCACCGCACCACTCCAAGCCCCCCAACCCCTCCATCACCCTCACATTTCCTCACGCTGGCTGGGATGTGTTTCGATTCGAGTCGAAGCAAGGGTTCACAAACTGGCAACGCTAAGTGATGAGCGTTGAAGTGGAGGACTGGACATGGACACTTGCTGCCTAATCACTGCGAAAAAGTGAGGCTGTTGACGGCGCTAACCGATATAGACATCGGCAGTGTAAACAGTGGGCGGAAACTGTCAGACTTTTCAGATATGAAGCATGTCTTTCGTGAACCGAAAATTGTCCTATATTTTTCACTTTCGTATATCCGAATTTTCGTACATCGAGCTTTCGTATATCGGGGATTTCCTGTAATATGTACTCGATAAGTACGTGATCGCTCTTCCCTATAGGGCTCTTATAGTTCATCTCCTCTATGGTATCTGGCTCCCTGGTGATTATCAAGTCCAATCTAGATGGCTCGTCTTCTCCTCTGAATCTTGTATTTTCCTCCACCCACTGTGTGAGGACGTTATCTACAACCAATTCCAAAACCTTGTTCCCCCATGAAGCTTCACTTCCTTCCGTTGACCAGTTTTCCCATGACACTTCCTTACAATTAAAATCCCCCATTATCAGAATCTTATCCTTCTCCTCCAGCAAACTCCTTAGGCAATCCAATGTGTCTTCCAGCTTCTTCTTGTACAATTCTTCTGTCCATGAATTGTTTTTTGGAGGGACATACACCACTACGATATTTCTGCATCCTCCCCCTTGCAGTCTTACTCCCACACTCAAGGCCTCCGCTTCCCCTTCGCCATAGGTGACACCCTCCACTGTCCATTCTTTTTTCAGCAATAGCATCACTCCTCCTCCTTGTTTATTTTCTCTATTTCTCATCCATACATTATATTTACCATCCCCTATGTTAAATGCATCTATACTACCAGTCAATTTGGTTTCCGTAACCCCCAAAACATCTGTTTTTTCCTTACTCAGGTAATCTCCTATTTCTAACATTGACGATATTAACCCGTTCACATACTGTATGCCACCTTCAAGCTGTCTCCTCTTCCCTTCTGTACCACTTCCTTAGGTCCATGTCTGTCATTCTCCAGAAAAACTTATTTTTCTCCTCTCTTGACCTTGCTTCATTCTTTTCATTAACTTGATTTATCAATTCTCTTATCGTGTTCCTTTCCTCCACACTTCTGTCCTTTCTTACCCAGACTTTTTTGTAGGCCTCTGTTCTTGCTAACTTCCATGACTTTCCCACCACTTCTTTCGCAGCAGCTTGAGACCTAAATCTAACTTTTACTGGCCGTTGGGCTCCTTCTTCATACTTCCCAAGCCTGAATACTTCCATGATCTCTCCTACCAGGGGTGGGTTTCATCATAGTGCTCTCCTAGGCGTGGTGACGTCACACGCAGTTGGGAGAATTTCTTGGGCGTGTTTCATCACCGTGCCACTAGCCACTTCCAAGTAGGATTGGGGGCGGTCTTTGGAGAAACCAGTGTTGTCAATCTTCCGCGTCGCTTTGACGTTTAATGTCTTCAGTTAACCTAAATTACACTTCTTATGTATAATTATGGAATTATAAATATAAACAATTGATATTTAGTTGAAATACAGCGATAGTATCTTCATTGTAAGGAATATGTGCACGTATTTTTGTTCCGTCTGCATCTTCAACGGCACCACGGTGTAAACATTAACAAACATTTAGCCGGGCGGCGCCCCACCAGGCCCTGCCTACATACGGGCCTCAACACTTCCATCATCACCCTGGAGAGGCGCAGGGCCAGCTAGGTTTTGCTCAAAGATATCCCACAGACCACTCTTTCGTAGAATCCGTGAGTCGTGAGTAGATCCTGGCCACCTCGCCACCATGTCCCGCAGCTTGTTTTGTGCATCAAATAACACTTGCACATGGATGCTGTGGTAGTTCTTGCAGTTGACGTATATTTATTCGTGCTCATGTGGGGCCACTATTCTACGTGGGTGCCATCAACAGCACCCACCACACCGGGAAAACCAGCAATTTCGGCAAACTCTGCCTTCATTCTCTGCTGCTCCCCCCCGGTTTAAAGGGAAGCCCATGAACCGCCTCATATTCTCTTGTGTCACGAGAACATCCACGGTCTGGGTGATGATTCTGCTGACTGTGGCCCGGGATACTCCAAAGTCATCTGTGCTGCACTGCTGCATTTTCCCGGTGGCGAGGTATCGCAGACAACGCCACTTTCAGCTCCGCTGTGACTGCACGGCTCCTCTCGGTCCTGTTGCCAATCACGTGTCCCAGCAAGTCAGTGACGAACAACAGGCCAGCACGATCCACCCTGTACCTCTTCTTGAACTCAGTGTCATCGTACTCACTAAAGATGTCCCTTTTCGGGCGAAAATTCCTTGGTCAGTGTTGGCGGGGTTGCCATGTTTACAGTCTGATGCTTGGGACCTTCCTTGGGAGTGCTTGGGAGACCCTGCACGGCCTCCCACGGCGGCGAGCGAGATAGGCAGAGTTCCAAGGCTTGGGAGCTTTCATGAAACATGCCCAAGGTTTCTCGCACGCTTGGGACTCCTTGAGCACACTTCCAAGGACTTGGGAACTTTGATGAAACCCACCCCAGCTCATGATCTTCTTCCTGAATTGCTTCAATTACTTGTTCCACTGCCTTCCTTTCTTTCTTTTCCCTTTTATGTCTGATCGGCATGAACTCTTCATTGATACCCACCACTACTACAGACTTTTTTTCAACCGTGTCCCTCACTATTTCTGATTTTTCTTTTATCTCCTTGATCACCTTTTCAGTTATTGCTTCATCCTTAGCCTTAACTCACTCCTCCAAAATTTTCTTAAAGCTAACATTTTCCTTATCTTGTTCCTCCTTCCAGACTTTATGTGTTTCCTTTAATTACTTGACTTTAACCTCAGTGTCATCTGTCTTTTTCTCGTTCAATGTTACCTGCTTGTGTAGGTCATTGTATGCATTCTTCCAAAATTCCTTCTACATGTGTGTGTGCGTGTGCGCATGTGTATTTACCTAGTTGTATTTACCTAGTTGTGACATATGGGAAAAGAGCTACGCTCGCGCTGTCCTGTCTCCATATCCGCTCTTATCCAACTTTTCCTTAAAATCATGAATGTTTCTTCCACAGACCACCTCCTCCCCCAGTCCATTCCACAGCTCAATGCTTCTGTTTGGGAAGCTAAACTTTTTCACATCTCGCCTACACGTGGTCGCCCTCAACTTCTTTCCATGTCCTCTCGTTTCTCTCTCGCTCCACACACACAGGTCCTCTCTGTCCAGATTCTCCACCCCACTCGCCACCCTGTACACCGCTATCAGGTCTCCTCTCTCTCTCCTTCTCTCCAGGGTTGTGAGCCCCATGCTATTGAGTCTCTCCTTGTAAGTCCGATCCCTAAGTTCCGGTACCATCTTAGTTGCCACTCTCTGTACTCTTTCCAGCTTTCTTATATTCTTCTTTTCATGAGGAGACCAGACCACTGCTGCATACTCCAACCTTGGCCTTATCATTGTAACTATTATTTTCTTCATCATCTCCGCGACCAAATACACAAATGCCGTCCTTATGTTCCTCAGCAAATTCATATTTTGTCCCGTTATCCTGTTGATGTGTTTGTCCGGTGACATGTTCTCTGAGACAGTCACTCCCAAATCTTTTTCTTCCATTCCTCTGCATATTATCTCACTTCCCATCTTATAATCAAATTCACATCTTCCACTCCTGCCAAACTCTATTTTTTTTACATTTTCCAAGGTTGAATTCCATCTGCCATGTACCACTCCACTCCCATATTTTGTCCAGGTCCCTCACAGTGCTTCACATCATTGACTCGTCTCAATAGCTTTGCATCATCTGCAAACAAACTCACATAGCTGGTCACTCCGTCCACCATATCATTTATATAAACAGCAAACATTATTGCCACCAGCACTGAACCCTGTAGGACCCCACTCCTCACTGGGCACCAGTTGGAAACCCTGTCCTTGATTATTGTCCTCATTTCCCTGTTAGTTTGGAAGTCCTCCAGCCACTTAATCAGTCCATTACCCACTCCACCCTTATTGTGCATGTGCGTATGTGTGTGTGTCTTTGTTGTTACTCGATCCAGGTGTTTATGTGGGCGGCATCTAAATGGGTGGGTTGGCCGCATACGCGCAGTGGTGGCAATGAGAAATTCTGGCACGGAGGAACCACAGGCACGTCACACCCACAACCGCTTCTTCCTTACATTTAACTGCAGCAACAAGTCCATAACCTGGGTAATGGCAGCACAAGCCGCGACAGCCCTTACTTTAGCAGACGACACCATGTTGATACAGGGCAAGTGCTTTGTTTGCGTTGTCAATATGGATACGGGCAACCGACCTTGGCCGTTTGTGATGCACAGCCGGAAAAGTTGGAGCTGCTGGTTTGCCCAAGCTGCCGCCAACGCGGTGGGAAGAAAAAGGCCCAGTGTGACACCAGCTTACGGACAACCGACAACTCGCCCCCAGTTGGGCATACAGGCGTCGCCCATAGCCCCAACGGTTGGAGGAAAACGGCCAGTGTGACACCGCCTTAACCCTATACGTTCCGACCCCTTGAGATTTTTCGCCCTCGTATAGCCAGCATCGTATTGATTTTTCAGAACAACAATAACGCTCGTGAACACTAAGTACTGGAACCTAATCAATGGTGTAAAGCAATAGTGAATAATGAGTGAAAAGAAACTCTCAAGAAATAAAATCCTTTTCTCTCTTCCTCCTATTCTTCCTTCTTTTCGTGTTCTTCCTTCCTATTCTTCCTTCTTTCTTCTTCTTCCTCTTCTTCCTTCTTTTCCTCCTCCTCTTCTTTCTCCTTTTCTTCTTCCTCCTCTTCCTCTTCTTTCTCCTTTTATTCTTCCTCTTCCTCTTCTTCCTCCTCTTCCTCCTTTTCCTTTTCTCGCTAGCTTCTCGCCTCTTTTTCTTCCTCTTCCTTTTCTTCTGCCTCTTCCTCTTCTTCCTCTTCCCTTCCTTCTTCCTCTTCTTCTTCATCTTCCTCCTCTTCCTGTTCTTCCTCCTCCTCCTCTTCTTCCTCTATTTCCTCCTCTTCTTCCTCTTACTCTTCTTCCTGCTCTTCCTCCTTTCCTTCCTCCTCTTCCTCCTGTTCCTCTTCTTCCTCCTCTTCCTCTTCTTTCTCCTTTTCCCTCTTCCCTCTTTTCCCCCTCCTCTTCCTCTTCTTCTTTTTCCTTTTCCTCTTCCTCTGCTTCCTACTTTTCCTCCTCTTCCTAGCTTCTCGTCCTACTCTTCTTCCTCTCACTCTTCCTTTTCTTCTTCCTTCTCATCTTCTTCTTCCTTTTTCTTGATTTTGCTCTTCTTCTTCCTCCTCTTCCTCTTTCTATTACTCCACTCACACCTCTTCCTCTATTTCCTCCTCTTCTTCCTCTTCATCTTCTTCATCCTCTTCCTCCTTTTCTTCCTCTTCTTCCTACTCTTCCTAGTCTTCCTCTTCTTCCTTCTTCCTCCTTATTGTCCCCTTCCCTCTTTTCCTCCTCTTCTTCCTCTTCTTCCTCCTCTTCTTCTATACTTTTCCACCTCTTCCTAGCTTCTCGTCCTCTTCTTCTTCCTCTTCTAGCTTCTTCCTCCTTTTCCTCCCCTACCTCTTCTTCTTCCTCTTCCTTTTCTTCTTCCTCTTTTTCCTCCTCTTATGCATCTTCCTCTCCTTCCTCTTCTTCTTCCTCTCCCTCCTCTTCCTCTATTTCCTCCTCTTCTTCCTCTTCCTCTTCTTCATCCTCTTCTTCCTCCTTTTTGGTGATGATGGTGATGGTGGTGATGATGATGATGGTGATGATGGTGATGATGGTGGTGATGATGATGGTGGTGATGATGATGGTGATGATGGTGGTGATGATGATGGTGATGATGATGGTGGTGATGATGGTGGTGGTGATGATGGTGGTGATGATGGTGGTGATGATGATGGTGGTGATGATGATGGTGGTGATGGTGATGGTGGTGATGATGATGGTGATGGTGATGATGGTGATGGTGGTGATGATGATGGTGGTGATGATGATGGTGATGATGGTGATGATGATGATGATGGTGGTGATGATGGTGGTGATGATGATGGTGGTGATGATGATGGTGATGATGATGGTGATGATGGTGATGGTGGTGATGATTATGGTGGTGATGATGGTGGTGGTGATGATGGTGGTGGTGATGATGATGGTGGTGATGATGATGGTGGTGATGATGATGGTGATGGTGGTGGTGATGATGGTGGTGATGATGTTGGTGATGATGATGGTGGTGATGATGATGGTGGTGATGGTGATGGTGGTGATGATGATGGTGGTGATGGTGATGATGGTGATGGTGGTGATGATGATGATGGTGGTGATGATGATGGTGATGATGATGGTGATGATGGTGATGATGATGATGATGGTGGTGATGATGGTGATGATGATGGTGGTGATGATGATGGTGATGATGATGGTGATGATGATGGTGGTGATGATGATGGTGGTGATGATGATGGTGATGATGGTGATGATGGTGATGATGGTGATGATGATGATGATGGTGATGATGATGATGGTGATGATGGTGATGGTGATGATGGTGATGATGCTGGTGGTGATGATGGTGGTGATGATGATGGTGGTGATGATGATGGTGGTGATGATGATGGTGGTGATGATGGTGGTGATGATGGTGGTGGTGATGATGATGGTGGTGATGATGATGGTGGTGATGATGATGATGATGGTGATGATGGTGATGGTGGTGATGATGGTGGTGATGATGATGATGGTGATGGTGGTGATGATGATGGTGGTGATGATGTTGGTGATGATGATGGTGGTGTTGATGGTGGTGGTGATGATGATGGTGGTGATGATGATGGTGGTGATGATGGTGGTGATGATTATGGTGGTGATGGTGATGATGATGGTGATGATGGTGATGATGATGGTGATGATGATGGTGGTGATGATCGTGATGATGGTGATGGTGGTGATGATTATGGTGGTGATGATGGTGGTGGTGATGATGATGGTGGTGATGATGATGGTGGTGATGATGATGGTGATGGTGGTGATGATTATGGTGGTGATGATGGTGGTGGTGATGATGATGGTGGTGATGATGATGGTGGTGATGATTATGGTGGTGATGGTGATGGTGGTGATGATGATGGTGGTGATGATGGTGATGATGGTGATGATGGTGGTGATGATGATGGTGGTGATGATGGTGATGATGGTGATGATGATGGTGATGATGGTGATGATGATGTTGGTGATGATGATGTTGATGATGGTGGTGATGATGGTGGTGATGATGATGGTGATGATGATGATGGTGATGGTGGTGATGATGATGGTGGTGATGATGATGGTGGTGATGATGGTGGTCGTGATGAGAGAGAGAGAGAGAGAGGCCAGTCATAGGCTATTTGACCGTTTGAACCTAGCTCCCTCTTCCATCTTTCATAGTATTTTTTATTACGCTAAATTTCGCTTTCCTATTCGCCTTGATATCCCAAAATAATCTCTCTCTCTCTCCCTCTCTCTCTCACTCTCTCTCTCTCTCAATGCATCCAGGTCCCCCCCAAAATAAACCATACGAGGCCAGTGATTTATAGAAAGTAATTTTTTTTTTTTGCCGATAAGAGTATATTTGCTTATATTGAAAGGAACTGAATATGAATGACATGAATATTTCGCAGCAAGTGACACTGGCATTGATATTATTTTGGGTATTATCATTGTTGCCTGGTTAATATATATATATATATATATATATATATATATATATATATATATATATATATATATATACATAGAGAGAGAGAGAGAGAGAGAGAGAGAGAGAGAGAGAGAGAGAGAGGCCAGTCATAGGCTATTTGACCGTTTGAACCTAGCTCCCCTCTCTTCCATCTTTCATAGTATTTTTTATATATATATATATATAGAGAGAGAGAGAGAGAGAGAGAGAGAGAGAGAGAGAGAGAGAGAGGCCAGTCATAGGCTATTTGACCGTTTGAACCTAGCTCCCCTCTCTTCCATCTTTCATAGTATTTTTTTTATTACGCTAAATTTTTTTTTTGCCGATTAGAGTATATTTGCTTATATTGAAAGGAACTGAATATGAATGACATGAATATTTCGCAGCAAGTGACACTGGCACTGATATTATTTTGGGTATTATCATTGTTGCCTGGTTAATATATATATATATATATATATATATATATATATATATATATATATATATATATATATATATATATATATATATATATATATATATATGAAAGATGGAAGAGAGGTGAGTTAGGTTCAAACGGTCAAATAGCCTATGACTGGCCTCTCTCTCTCTCTCTCTCTGACTCCAAGCACGTCGTTTTTTCTTTATTAGCTATATATAGGAATTGTCTGGCCAAAGTACAAGAAATTAACATATGTACGAGACACAGTTATCACCTTATGGTAGTGTCAAAATAAGTATTGTATGTGCCATAATTCGTCATCGCCGCAATCACAAGCTCGTGGTCGCCAACTGCCGTTGAATAACTCGTACACAGCGGGCTGTGTACGTTTTTATTATGTTTTTATTACAGCTAGCTTGTTTGTTGGTCTGTTTAGTGTATCAGCTAAAGCTTTGTTAACATAAAAGATGCAGAACATGCAGTATTGCACTATACAATACAGGTATATTAATACTTATAACAGTAATAATATCGTCATCCGGAGGCGTTTGAACGTTGGTTTTTTTTTCACAGCGTATCGCCGTGCTTCAAAATGATTCGCGTCGGTGTTTCTAAATATTCGTGTTTAGCAAGATAACGGAGGCTCCTATGGTTATTTTTGATATCGCATCTTAATCTACGGTATTTTCTACGTTTATCAGTAGGTCTGTTTTTCTTTTAAACTTGGTAATAAAAAAAAAATGATCGTTTTGACAAAAATCCTCAGGGGGGGGCAAATGTGGCCCGGGTCGGAACGAATAGGGTTAAGGCAGAGAGGCTGCTGATTGAGTGAGCGCCAGCGATGACATCATTGAACTTCCAGCGAATCACAAGCGTGTTTTCAGAACTATCAACCAATCGTAAGGCAGCCGCCTTCAACTGCAGCTTCAAAACGACCCGTTCTCTCGTCCTGTTTTCTTCCTTTTTCCAAGGTATGTATTTGGAGATATCAAGGGAGTAATGGGGGAAAAAAATATCAGCTTCTCAGCGGGTCGGAACAAATAAGCGCTTTTTCAGTGTTTTCAATACCCCAAGTTTCGCGATCCTCGAGTTTAGCGCTATCTCTTCAGAACGAAGCAAGCACAAAACTCGGGAGGGTACTGTAGATGAGGACTGGCAGGTTTTTTTTGTACAAGTCGAAGAAGTGAGCGTGGGTTACCTTTGTTCGCCACAAGACGAGAGTGCTCAAAGAGGAGAACAATGGGAATAGTCTCAGTTAGGGTTGCCACCTTGAGCTAAAAATAATAAGGAACGCAACATCCCATTCTCCATTACAGAACGAATCCATATTTTAAGGAACGGGTGGCAACCCTAAAATTTCTCTAGCCTGCCACAACTGACAGCCGCCGCTGGTGAAGGCAGAAGGAAGGGGGAGGGACGTTACAACGCGTATTTTACACATATTTCAGGACAACACTTGACAAGCATAATTTTATGGACTGGTTTTGTGGTTCACCGAGAAATGTGCTCACTACAGTTTTAAATACTGAATTTTATTTGCTTAAACATTCAGACAGCCAAATACAGAACATATGGCATTCTGTATTTTAAGAAAAGGGTGGCATGTTGGTAACCCTAGTCTCAGTCCACGTTGTAAACTAGTAGCGATAATATCCGTGCACTCGTGTGCAATTGCATTTGTGCTTTAGTGTTTTCAGCGCTGCAGTGTGCCCAAGAAAGATGGTTAAAAGGGATGGTGCTGCAAAGAAGAAAACAAACTGCAGATACTATGCTCACAACAGAACAGGATGCAAGCCTCAGGGGCGTGTATGCCCTCCTGGACGTGACTGACTCCCGTTCACCCTCCATCTCAGACAATACGTCGGGTTTGCTTCACGTTGGTTTTCAAACGTACATAGTTCCGGTGCCTCGAGAATAGCGGTTGCAGGAGTCTCCATAACAACCGTAACACATTGATTTGTGTTTTATATTATTTATTGTTGCTATTAGTTAGTAAAATTACTTTAATTCTGGATAAAATAACATGTAAAATGATTTTTATATAAATATTTTTTTGAGATATGGGATGCATTAATGGGATTTACATTAATTTCAGTGGGGAAATTCATTTTGGTTTATGAGTGTTTTGGTGTGGGAGCAAAATTCGGAGCAAATTAAACTCATAAACCGATTTATGACTGTACTTTCAAGTAAGATCCAGTAATGAAGTCCCTGGGTGAGAGGTCTCTTACCACCCCGTTTATCCCCACCATGCAAAGGACATTGCTAAATTAGGTGTTCAGCGTCGGGCAACAAAAATGATCCCTTCCTTGCGCAACAAATCTTATGAAGAAAGGCTTTCCACCCTTAACATGTTCTCTCTTGAGAAACATCACCTCCAAGGAAAACTGATCGAATGTTTCAAAATACTTAATGGTTTCACGAATGTAGACAGATCAACTTTGTTTATGATCAATGACACTTTGCATACGAGGAACAATGGCATAAAAATAAAATGTAGACAAGTAAATTCAGACCGCACCAAATTTTTCTTCAACAACATTGTAGTGCGAGAATGGAATAAGCTCCCACCTTCAATGGTCCAGTGTAACACGATTGACTCCTTTAAAAACAAGCTCGACCATCACTTCCTTCAACTTAATATTAATTAGAGTTGAAATGCAACATTTTGGAGCCATCTGCTTAATGTAGAATCACTTAGGTTTAAGGAGAGACCACCAAGTCTGGACCATGGGGTCTGTGTGGTCTGATTTTCTATGTAAATCTATGTAAATCTCTCCTGTCTGTCCATTACATCAGCATAGAGGAGGGGAGGTGAACTGACTGTTTGATAGGGGTTTGCCCACCCCTCCCCATCTCACCCTCTCATGTTTACCCATTCATCTTTGTATAAAAGGAAATCTGTACTGGGTTTCCTCACTTCCTCTCCGGGTTCTTACAACTGAAGATTGTGGCAGTGTCCACAGAAACTGTCTGGTAAATATGCATCTTTTGTCTGCAAGTGAGGGTTTCATTCACATCAAGGACACATCATTGTAATTATTCCAATCTATCATCCTTTACAAACAGCCAAATCGTCCACGGGTGGACCGTGAATGTTTGGAATGGCACCACAAAAATTGCCACTTTCGTGCAGTTGGGGGAAAAATCTGTGGATGTGCAAATCCACGAATAGTGTACCCACAAATGCATGAGGACAGGTAGATAGATTGATAGATTGATGCAATATACAGTCATCCCTCAAATAGTACAGTTTCCAATAGTACGGTTTTGTTTTTTTACGGATTGTCATAGATTTTCTTTGGATTTTTAAATTTCCCGCTCATCGCACCAAATAGCCATGGCGTGAGTGGCAACACTGTTCTACCAGACTGCCTCCCATGCACATCCCCTCAGTCTGTGTGTGTGCACAACATCAGGAACACTGTTCTGCCAGATTGAAGTCCTGTGTGTGCACAACCTCAGCTACGCTTCTCCATTACCACATAACATGAACATGGGACCCAAGAGACAAGCCAAAACACCTACTGAATGCACCCCAAAGCGTTCAAGAAAGGTATTCACCTTGCAGAATTGAAATTTAGAAGAAGTTACGTTTTGGTACAAGTTACGTTGCAGTAGGGATAGCTTACCACGGCGCCGCGTTCAGGACGCGAGTTCAGTCCCCGCCCAGTGCCACCAAGTTGGGAGTTTTCAGCCGCCACCGAGTGGCTTAAAACTACCCACATGCTGTCCAGAAGACCACCTATCAACCCAGACTCTAGATTTTAGGATTAAAGATGAGCTCCGGGAGGGCAGCATGAGCCAATGCAAGATGGCGCCACTATAAACACTGGCCTGCGCTACAACGGGCTGGGCCATACCATCAGGCCCTTCCAAAAACAAGCCTACTGGCGACACAGGCGAAGATGTAAAAAAAAAAAAAAAAAAAAAAAATCAGGGTCCCGCCTGGGCACAGTTTCTGCTCGCCGGCCAAAGTCACCAGTTATGCATTTTCTGCTGTATAGTTTCCACTTTGGGTAACGGAGCCATCCTGGCAGTGCTGCCTTCCACATTGTCAGCAAGCGAGCCATGTCATGCACTCACACTCTCTCTTACTCGCTATCACAGTTTCTATTACTCTCTAATTCACACTTGAAATAAGATACGAAACGGTAATTGTGGAGATTGACACCGCACCTCCAGAATACCACGTTACGCCTCCATATTATATAGTTAAGGGACGCATATTTAAACTACTGAAACCAAATTTTAAATATCCTGACCTCTAACCCGTGGGTAACAGCTGAGCCAGGCGGGACTCGGATTCCGTAGGAGTGCCCAGGAGTGTTTCTTGGGGGGGCACTAATTTAATACGGATTTTCGAATAGTACGGGGGTCCTGGGTCCCTAACCCTCGTACTATTTGAGCGACGACTGTATATATATATATATAGAGAGAGAGAGAGAGAGAGAGATAGATAGATAGATAGATACTATGTATTAAGTGGAAAACCTATTCACAAAGAATAGAAACATTTTTATGTTCCCTCAGTCTACGTAGATAACTCATAGATACATGAGTACTAAGAAACTTTTTGAAATATTCCTTGTAACAAAACTTCTATTGTAGTAACTCACATAATAATTTTGATATTTTCATTTTGCAGGAGTATGAGATTCGACCTGTCAAGGATCGCTTGCACTGGCAGTTAGTGTGGCGAACATACTCCATCATCTCTGTCTACTATGATGACAAGCAAAACATTTCGCAGATTGATGTAAATGACACCAGCAAGTTTCCTCCTCTGATTTTCTCCAGGGTCAAGAGCTACACATTGACAAGTGACAATCCCCTCACATAAAGACTAGAGTAGGGGAAGCTATGTTATGGTTAAAATTGCATTCAGCAAAATGTATTTTAGGGATGATCAGTATTAAGCTGACACAGTTGCTGCCTTCTCTTTCAGAAACCACCTAGGCAAGTTAGAAGCACTATCTGATGCTGATCATTATATATACAGTTTCAAATGCAATAGTCCAATAGGCAAAAGTTATATTGTTGTTACTTAATTTTGTTTAATGCAGGAACTTTTCTGTATTTTTTGGCAGTTAGTACTTTTTTGGCATTTGATGTCAATTTTGACAGTAAACTGAACATTCAGTAATATGAAAGAGTTTTTCTATTCCTATCCATTTTGTAGTGCCAAAATGGAATTCTAATATTCTTGGTTTTTACTTGGTTCACAATATCAGCATCATTTTCACTTATACCCTCTCTGACCTCCATTCTCAGAAGGTTTATGGACTCAATGGAGTTCCTTTTATTGTCCTTAAAATCTGTGCTTCTGTGCTGACACCCTGCTTGGTCAAACTCTTTTGTCTCTGCCTTTCAGTTTCTTCCTTTCCTTCCTGCTGGAAGTACACCTACATACAACCTGTGCCTAAGAAGGGAAACCGTTCCTATCACTCAAACTACCATCCTATAGCTTTGCTTGTCTCCCCAAGGCTCTTGAAACAATCCTTAACAGGAGAGCATGTATCAACTTCTGACCTCCTCTGATCACCAGTATGGGTTCTGCAAGGGGCATTCTACTGGTGATCTTGCCTTCCTAACTGACTCTTGGCTGTTTCGGTGAAACTTTCGCTGTTGCCTTAGACAATTCAAAAGCTTTTGACAGCGTCTGGCACAAATCTTTACTCTCTAAACTACCCTCCTACAGATTCCATCCCTCTCTCTCTGTACTGTTATCTCCAGTTTTCTCTTGGGCCAATCTATCACTGCTGTGGTAGACGGTCATTTTTTCCCTTAAACATACCAAAAGTGGTGTCCCGCAGGACTCTGTTCGATACCCCACTCTCTGTTGTTCATTCATGATCTTTCCAAAACAAACTGTCCTATCAACTGCTATGCTGACTATACTCAGTATTACTCAACCTCTTTTAACAAAAGATCCTCATAACAAGAATTACAAGTCTCTAGAGTGAAGGCTACAGAATGCTTAACCTCAGACCTTGCTATCATTTCTACTTTGGGCAGATGTCTTTCAGTGCCTCAAAAACTTATTTTCTTTACCTGTAAACGTGACACAATTTTCCATACACCTATTCTCCTAATCTTCAACAATACTCAGCTCTCCCTGTCTTCTAGAGCAGTGATAGTCAACCTGGGTGCATGGTGCACCCCAGGGTGCATGATTTTTTTCAAAGGGTACATGGAAATAATGGGGTACATGGAGGGGTACATGACAAGGCTAGTGTGTACAAGAATGCACACTACGAAAAGGTGTTTTAGGAAGAAAATTGTAAGTGTAATGTAAGAAATTAATTTAAATTGAGATTATAGTATTAAAAATATGTGTATTATATTAGTATATTACACTCAGTATTAACTATAGTTACTATACACAGTATAAAGAGCCATTCCCCCCCAGATAGGCAGATACTGCCCCAAAGTGTGGGAAAAGTATGAGAATTTGGTATAGGTACTTTTCACGGGTTTTGTGACACACTTCGCGCCTCACGGGTTGGCAACATTGCAGCTTGCGGTCCTGCGGCGGTGTACTGGTATTAGACGTGTCACTGGCGCTGTAGTAGAGGTATACACTCAGTACAGTGCTACCCTCATTCTACCTTCACGTTCCTTCGGACGCACAGTCAAGTTGACTCCCGACTTAACCACTCAAAATCGCTCGTATATTGGTGAGTAGTAAATAATGATAGGTGGATGGAAGGAAACACGGGTATGCAGATCAGACAATTTCTCATTTAATTTCGCTGTTGCTTCTTTCCCCTGAAGAAGCAACAACGAAAATACTCGGGAAATTAACTCTGATGTACAGTACATACCCGTGTCGTGTTTCCTTCCATTCACCTATCCACACATGTCACAATGTCTTGAATATGAGTTAATTTGTGTTTGTGGCATGTAGACGGCGAGAAGTACCAGACTGGGTGCATTATATGTCCTATATAATTGTTTAGGACCAAGTAGCTATTTTTTATATTTAAAATAGAGACCTAATACTTTTATTTATATATTTTCGGTCTTAAAAATAAAAAACAATGTGATTTTTTTTTTTTTTTTTTTTTTTTTTGTCGACGGCGCTAGGGTACATGAATTTTTCAAGAGCTCCCGGAAGGGTGCATGATCTTAGAAAAGGTTGAAGAACACTGTTCTAGAGTAAATTTCCTTGGTCTATCCTTAACTCAAAATCATAACTGGAAAAATCATGTCTCATATCTTACAAAATCGGTTTCCTTGACGTTAAGTGTTCTGTAGGCTCCACCAGCTCTTTACCCCCTCTCTGATGCTGTCAATAAACAAGGGCATTGTCCGTCCTCATATGGAGTATGCATCTAGTGTGGGGGTAGGGTCCCACACCCACCTACAGCCCTGCTGGAAAGAGTGGAGTCAATGGCTTTTCATTTCATCAACTGCTCTCTTCTTGATGACGATCTTCTACCCCTTAAATTCCACTGCAATGTTGCTGCTCTTCCTAGCTTCTATCCATATTTTCATGCTGACTGCTTCTAAACCTGCTAATTGCATGCCTCCCCCCTTCCACTGCCCTGCTGCACACAACTTTCTGCTCTTTCACATTCCTATTCTCTCCAAATCTCTTATGCATGAGTTAATTAGCATCTTTATTCTTTCATCCCTTCCAGTGGTAAACTCTGTAACAGCCTTCCTCCATCTGTAATTTCTCCTGACAATGACTTGAACTCTTTCACTCTCATGAGGAAAGTCTCAACTCTCAAGACACCTTTCCACCCGATACTGACCTCTCATTTCTCCTTTTTTGAGCTGCTTCCTCTACTGTAAAGAAGAAAAATGTAGTTGGAGAACACTCAAGGAGAAAGCGGTCACTTGAATGACCTGCAAATTGACAGTCTTCAAGAGTTTAATGCATTCAGAAAATTGTCTGAAGAATGATATCTCTCTCTCTATAAGAGATACAAGAGAATGTTTCATATGAAAAATAATCATTATGCAGTTGTCTAATACTGTGTATTGAAATATTACGGTACTCCCTCCTTGTATGTTAGGTTCCATATTTGTGTATAAGGAAAAAACATTTATAACATTTCAAGTACAGTATACACTGGGAAATGGCAGAAAATTAAAATTTACCCTTATTTACTCAAACTACTTAGTTTTCTTTTGCAGTCCAATGTGCCTTTTTTTCTGACACTTAATTTTGAATAAAAACATTGTCAAGGTTATCCAAAGCACTAGTGAAACCAGTGTCTCATAAATTCCTTACATACTCAAAGTACATAATAAATGCTTAACATAATATATAGGGTGAGGTGGACACAACCCATACTACTAGTGGGAAAATATTAATTAAAAATCTATATTTGCCCTAACAGGCAAAACAAAGAGTGCATAATACTCCTCAGGAAATGGGCTTCCTTTATGAGTATCTGTTGAGCTTCCCAAGAGAATATTTTTTTCTCCATAGGAAGATTTTTTTTTTTTTTTTTTTTTTTTTTGTATGGCTTGTGACCAGGGGGTCACGGCTTGTACACGAGGTGTTCACGGCCCGTACAATTTTATAAATAAATTTCTTAAAAATCTGGCTTTGCACCAAGACTCAAACCCAAATGCCTAAAGTAATCCTTAGGCTGTGGGCTTCCTTTGAGGTATCAGTTTAGATTGTTTGGACTTCCAATTCTGCAAGTGATGACAGTGTTTTAACTCGTAATTTTTAGGTGGTTTTCTATGCTCATCAAATGTAACCAGGCTTTACAATAACATTTTGCGTCGACTAGCTGTATGACTCGTCAACTACCCACGTTTGTTTACGGGATTCCCATGAACACAAAAACTCGGCACAACAATATCTTTCCATGCTAATATCTTTTCAATATGATCATGGCCATGGAAACCTTCACCAGCAAAGTCACGACATATTCACAATCACCATACACTACATATACTATGAGGCAAGAAAATTGCACCAGACAACTCAAAAATTAAAAAACTTGCCTAGCATTGTCAGGCGTGAGGCTTGCGGCACAATATGGCTGCATCAACTGTTGGTGTCCCATTTTCTTTCTTCTGTGGGAAGGGAGACTTTCCTCGATGATTTGTTTCGACAAGACGGCCTTTGTACGTCTCGTGACTGTGTATGAGTTATGTCCACCTCATCCTACACCTGTCCTGCCATATTCACAAGTTCACTATTAGCAGATTTGCACATTTACAGATTTCCCTGAAAATGCACAGTCACCCACAAAGGAATATTTGTGGTGCCACTCCAAACATTCATGGTCTTCCAAACATTCATGGTCTGCCAGCATATGATTTGGCCGCTCCTGAGGAAAGGATGATGTATACGTGCACAAAGCAGGATTGAATTCTACAAACTGTACTGTAATACACCGGGTATTCGATATATGCAAGTTCGAAATATGCGAATTCGCTCATATGCGACTAACCGAAATGTGCCAAGTATTAGTTTTATGCGAGAAAAATTCGCTATTATGCAAGTGGCAGCGCTGGTGCGACTGGTTGGTGAGGTATGGTGGCCGACTCACACTAGGGGGCGGCGGGTCAAATGTTTTCGTGCACTTTCCTCGCCCATAATTAACCTTTTCCTCCCTCTGATCCTAAAGTTAATCCTCAGGTAGCTAATTATCAGCCTAAATCGTAGACTTTGGGTGTGTCTCCGCGGAAGCAATCAATGTTCTTTATTGTTGCGGTAGTGCTTTATTATTCTGAAACGGTGCCGGAATAAATAGTTGAGGGTTCCAAAACGGGTCGTGGAACATAACCCCCTATAATTAATAGGATGATAGGTTCGATATATGCGAATTCACATCATGCAAGCTTTTTGCAGAACGTAACCCTCGCATATAACGAATACCTGGTGTATATGCAAACCTCTTACAAATATGGGCTCATATGCTCAAAGCTGTAGTCCTGGTCCTCACTCACCAGCGGGGACCAAGTCCTTAGATGTTGTCCCAATGGCTGCCGCCTGCAATGCTCAAAACACTCGGCGCCATGTTGTGACATCACGGTCCCATCTCGGGGCTGCAATCCCAGGACTGATGAGGACCAGTGCTAAAGCTTCAAGTGAATTCACATATATCGAACTGATCATCTCATTAATTATAGGGGGTTATGTTCCACGACCCATTTTCGAACCCTCTAACTATTTATACCGGCACCATTTCACAGTAATAAAGCACTAAAGATTGCTTCCGGGGAGACACCCAAAGTCTATGATTTAAGCTGATAATTAGCTACCTGAGGATTAACTTTAGGATCAGAGGGAGGAAAAGGTTAATTAAAGGCGAGGAAAGTGCGGGAAAACATTTGCACCCACTGCCTTCTAGTGCGAGTCGGCCACCATACCTCACCAACCAGTCACACCAGCGCCGCTACTCGCATAATAGCGAATTTTTCTCACATAAAACGAATACTTGGTGCTTTTAGATTTGTTGCATATGAGCGAATTTCATATTTCAAACTCGCATATATCGAATACCTGGTGTACTTCATCATCAGCAATATCTACACCTCTACACACGATTTAAGGTACGTATTTGAGTTCCACAGATATGCATAGGTTTATTTTAACATGGCATGGGTCACAGGAACGTCTCGTGCGTGATTTGTGCGTTGGTTGTGGAGATTTAAGAGTACCTGATGTGGCTTCAGCTCGGATGGCTTTGATCAATATTTCTTATCCCATGAAGCTGTAATAGCCTCCATACATGTGTGTGTGCAGGGGGCTTCGTGATGCAGTGGTTAGCACACTCGGCTCACAACCGAGAGAGCCCGGGTTCGATTCCCTGGCGGAGTGGAAAAATTTGGGCGGCTTTTCCGATACCCTACGCCCCTGTCCACCCAGCAGTGAATGGGTACCAGGTATTAATCGGGGGTTGTGTCCCGTCTCCTGGGATCTGTTCCCTTCTCCTAATTCTTTCCCCTTCTGTCTCTCTCTGGCATATGACCACAGATGTTGCACCGACTAAACGAAACTTTCAACCTTTCCATACATGTGTATAGCTTTATTTTAACGTGGCATGGATCTCAGGAACTACTCATGCATGATTTATGCATTACTTGTGGAGATTTAAATGTCGCCCATGAGGCTTTGGCGTTGATGACTTGCACCAACAGTTTTTTTTATCACATAAGAGCCTCCACATGATGCCGCATTTTCACTGCAACAAGTCATCATCATCATCATCTTCGTTTAACGTCCATTTATTCCCTATGGTGGGGTTGGACGGGATATGAGCCTCCTCCACTGTTGCCGGTCCATAGCCATTTCTTCCGTGATGTTCAGCCTCCTCATATCTTCCTCCACCACCTTTCTCCACGTCTTCCTTGGCCTTCCTGGTGGTCTTCTGCCCTCTACCTCAAAGTTCAGTGCACGTCTCAGGATGTGTTCACTCAACAAGTGCTGTACTCATATATTTTTTAGGCGTGTTTTTTTATGGTCTATGTCCTCCACTTATTTTTAGACAATAGCAACATTGGTATTTCTTTTCTTTAAAAGGGCCATTTCATTAGCTCACAATTATGACCGTTGGAAGTGTAACATCTGAGAATATATACTTGTATGTGTAACTTTGTGTTCAAATGTATGTATATCAACAGAAGAGTGAATGAAAAATATGTAGTACTCGTAACTCTCGATTTACGTGAGTATTGTGTAATTGAAGAGGTCGCGTAAATCAAAAACAATGTAAATCAAACAAGAGGTAGGTTTGTACCTTTATTGCCTACTGTATCACTCTGACTCCTTTCCCTCTCGTGGTTCCTCCTCTGGCTGCCCTTCCCCTCGTGGTAGCACAGCAGCGAGGGTGTTGTTGTTGTTGAGTAGCGTGGCAGCGTGGGTACTGTATTGTTGTTCATGTGGCACGCGGGAAGAACTGAGCTCAGCTGTGTGGCCACGGCACCGTGTGAGTCCAGTTGCATGAGACATCTGGTGGCCACTCCATAAAATATCGCGTATAAGTGACAAAAACATGTAAATCAAACGTTTATTTGGATTTTGGAACCCGCGTTATTTCAAAAACACGTAAACCAAACTCGCGTAAATTGAGAGTTACCTGTAGCAATAGGGGCTATGAGATGGGTGTTTTTTTCTTTTTTCTCTCTTTAGGTGTTGCCTATAGAGCCAGTAGGATTTTCTGAGAGGCCTCTTGGGTGACCCCGCCCCATTAGTGGTGTAGGCAAATTTTATTCATTGTGGCTGCCGTGATATGACTCAGCGTTGCCAGATTATCGTATTCACCACAACGTATTTATCATTTTTTAAGCCTCAGACTTTCATAGCTACACAAATAACGACAGAAAATCATCAAAGTTAGCATTAAAACTGTTATTTATTGAGGTTTGTGTTTTTTGTTATAGTTATCAGTCAGAAATTACGAAATTGCAATGCGATGAGTACGATAATTTGGCAACGCTGATATCACTCTTGCTAGGCCCATGCTACCCCCTGGTGTTACTCTTGACTTAAGTCACTGAAGTTGAGGTTGATTGAAGATCTGGGCAGTATGTTGGTAATCTTATGCCACTCTGCAATGGTTGAAAATTGTCAGCATTTATCGGTGGGACTCAAACCTAGGTCCTCAGGCTCACCATGCACACGCTGACCGCTTGGCTACCGTCTACCCGTTGGTTAAGTTAGGTTTTATCAGTTACATTAATACAGGTTGGTTAGTCAGATGAAAGGTAAGGTTGTTAGAACAAAGACGAATTACACTTTTGTGATTATGCGCTAAATGACATCTCTCTCTCTCTCTCTCTCTCTCTCTCTCTCTCTCTCTCCATGTATGTAACCAGTGACATCTCGAGTAATGGACGGCTTACTCTTTTGATTTTGCGGCGCCCTTGTCATTCAGCCGCGAATTTTGGAAAATCAACCGCTTTGGTGCGAATCGCCATAACTCCCTTATTTCTGGGGCTACAGTAAAGTTTTTGGTATCAATCGACGGCAAAATGAAAGGGCTATATTATTTAATCAGCAACCAGGCTGAAAAATAACTAAAAAAAAAAAAAAAAAAATTGAGTTCCCATCCTTGAAACCCATTCATTTTTTGAGAATTTAAAAAATATTTAACAAATGATTTAGCGTAGCATCGTTCATCATTTCTTGCCCATTCAAAATGGGTTTTCAGCTCAGTCCACTGCTGAAATACTTTAACAATTGCTTATTCAATGAACATCCATCGGGTTTGGCTCATTACACATTTGGGGAGGCGATGGCTGAACAGATAGCGAGATGGCCCCGCGTTCAGGAGGACGCGAGTTCAATCCCCGACCGGTGCCACCAAGCTGGGATTTTTCAGCCGCTGTCGAGTGGCTTAAAACTACCCACATGCTGTCCAGAAGACCACCTATCAACCTGGACTCTAGATTCTAGGATTAAAGATGAGCTCTGGGAGGGCAGCATGAGCCAACGCAAGATGGCGCCACTAAAAACACTCGCCTGCGCCAGAACGGGCTGGGTCGACCATCAGGCCCCACCGGTAAGAAGCCTTGGACTGACCATCAGGAATCCAGGATCCACCGGGAAGAAGCCTACCGGTGCAATAGGCCAAGACGTAAAAAAAAATTAAAAAAATAAAAAAAATTAACAAGTTTCAATTAAAGGTTGAATTATTTTGTTATTCTGTTGCTCCACGGTTATGTCACTCCTTTAATACGGTATTTATGTCACTACTTTTTATGTTTATACATTAAAAAACACTACATTTCGCACAAGGAATAGTAAAAGAGAGCTAAATATAGTGCCATGGCGCTACACACAGAAAAATGCTAAGTCAGTACAAAAAGCGCTGAATCTAGCGCGAAAAACACTGAATTGGGAATTGGTAGACTGCGTGTCTGTCTGGCTGGTTGAGTGACTGGCTGCCTGGTGGGTAGCCTAGCCAGAAGACTGGCTGTCTGGCTGGCTGGTTAATAGACTGACTGACTGGGTATACAGCCAATAGACTGGCTGACTGGTAGACTGGCTTTCTAGCTGGCTGGTTGACTGGTTGCCTGGTGGGTTGATTGGTAAACTGACTGTGTCTAAGTGACCGACTGAATGGCTGACTGGTTGACTGGATGACTGTCTGGGTGGTTGACTGGATGACTGTCTGGGTGGTTGACTGACTGGCTGGTTGTCTGGCTGATTGGTTGGTTGGCTGACTGTCTGGCTGGTCAGTTGACTGGCTGTCCCTCTGCCTGGTCAATCTCCTTTTGCTGACCAGTGATGCCCAGGTAGGCAGCACAGACAGGCAAACAGGTGAGGGCAAGTGACGACAGGTGAGGGCAGGTGATGGCAAGTCACCTTACACTACGCACTCTTGGTCACTTCCCTGCATACACTTATATACTCCACCCAGCACTGAGCTCTGTCCCTCTGTGCACTTTGCCTCCACTGAATTTCCTTTCCTATTTTCTTCCCCTGCTTGAGCGCCGCCATGCGTGTTTACCTCCGCCAGCTCATGTAAATCCCGTTCCAGAGTAATCCCCCGCCACACAATAAGCCAGGGGACCCGGGGCAATACCTAAATGAGTGTTACCTCATGTAATAATCTGATCATTCTTGCCTGTAATATTTACCTCTGACAAAACCACTGGCCCTGGCCCAGGCGACCAGTGTGACGGGGAATGGGTAAGGAGAATGGCCATAGCGAGTCACTGCAGGGAACTGAGGGAAGGAAGGCCGGCCACCCGCAGCACCGACCCACTGACGCCTGACCCAGGCCCTCGGCACACCAGGTCATCTGTGAATACTGTCAGTAATGAATTTGCACAACAACATCTGCTAGGTTTACAGCAGAAGGAAGATGTAGAGCATTTTCAGGAAGACAGTCCCAGCAGAGCCAAGATGTCTGCCTCTACCCAGAATGTAAACAATGAAGATGCCTCAGGTAGGAAAAATATTTTCCCATGTATAATATGTCAGCTCCATTGTGACAGTGGTATAAAGTGTAACACCTGCAACATGTGGAGTCACCATGTATGCTCAGGAGTGCCTACACACTTAGGAGTCATGTTGGTAAATACTAACACAAAGTACACATGTTAGCCATGTGGTAGGCAAAGTTTCTCTGATTATGCAACTAGGGGTGACCAGGTACCGGTACCAGTACCGGTACTAACAGTACCAGCTAAACGGTACGGTACCGGTACCAGATTGCTCGGTACCGGTACCAGATTGCTCGGATTTATTTATTGGATTTATTGATAAGTCTTCATGTCCGATTCTTTTTTAGGTTGCTACTAAATATTGTTATTGTTATTAGACTATGATCGAGTACATCCATAATAACTATACATGCTATTTTTTATCGAAAAAATAAATATTCACTTCATTCAGAGAGAGAGAGAGAGAGAGAGAGAGAGAGAGAGAGAGATCACCACTCAGTGAGTGGATATCTCGGTGATATGGGTACTCGATCATAGTCTAATAACAACAACAATATTTATTAGTAACCTAAAAAAGAAAAAGAATCGGACATGAAGAATTATCCAGTAACTCCAATAAATAAATCAAATAATAAAATAATGGAAACGGGAGCTGTGATGGAAACGGAAAGCAGGACAAAATGGTGGGAACTTGGGGGGGACGGTCAGCGGGGCAGTGACGCAGCGTCTACACACAAGGCCCATACCACATGGAGGCGGGCGGGCTAGCGCCAAGCGTCACAAGATCCAAACGGTACCGGTACTAGCGGCAATGCGCAGTGCCGAGTGATCATGACGCTTCCCGGCACCCAAATGATCATGAGACTTACCGCGAGGAATCGATTCCTCGCGGTACCAGGTACAGGTAACTCTCGATTTACGCGAGGGTTGCGTTCTTGAAGAGGTCGCGTAATTCAAAAACAATGTAAATCAAACAAGAGGTAGGTTTCTGTCGAAAAATAAATACCGTAATTTTCGGCGTATAGCGCGCATTTTTTCACATAAAAAATGCCTGAAAGTTTAGCCCTGCGCGTTATACGCTGAATGTACAAATTTTTAATGATTTTTTTCTTCTTTGAGATGTTTTTAAGGGTCCGTTTTTCGTCTTATCCAATAACAACGGCAAACTTACCTTTATTATTGTTTATAATCCTTCATAGTCCGTAGCTGTCCTATAATATGTTACCATAGAATACAGGGCGATCTAATAACTACTATACAAAGACTAAATCGGTGGAAGATCGTCCATGCCTTGCTGTTATTCCGTTTTTCCGTCGGGCGCCATTTGTATGATCTTGATCTTGATGTCACAGGTGGCTTAAGATTGTATGACTAAGGAGCAGTACAGGCTACATAAAAAAATCATATTGGAAAAAAATGTCCATGTGTTCATTATTAATTATTAATATTAGTGAGAATATTGGGGTGAATATGATATCAGAAACTGTACATCATGAGTCTTGTACGAGGAGTTATTTCACGCAATCCCAGCCCGGCCGCCATTTGTATTGTTTACAAACCACACAACCACACCCACACAACAAACAGCTGCATGCCGCGTGTCACCAGAACCGAGATATCCACTCGGGCACTCATTCTCAGCCTCTCTCGTGTGAGGAAGAAATGAGGGACATCATGAGGGGCTGGCTAGTATTGGTACCGGTACCGAGCAGTCTGGTACCGGTACCGTACCGTATTGCTGGTACCGTTAGTACCGGTACTGGTACCGTTAGTACCGGGACTGGTACCGATACCTGCCCACCCCTATTGTTGAGTAGCGTGGCAGCGTAGGTATTGTATTGTTGTTCAAGTGGCGCGCGGGAAGAACTGAGCTCAGCTGTGTGGCCGTGTGAGTCCAGTTGCGTGAGACATCTAGTGGCCACTCCATAAAATATCGCGTAGAAGTGAAAAAACCGCCTAAATTAAACATTTATTTGGATTTTCGACCCCGCGTTATTTAAAAAAAACGCGTTAACCAAACTCGCGTAAATCGAGAGTTACCTGTACCAGGTACCGCGAAGCCTCATGATCACTTGGGTGCCGGGAAGCGTCATGATCACTCGGCACTGCGCATTGCCGCTAGTACCGGTACCGTCTGGTTCTTAGTGACGCTCGGCGCCCGCCCGCCTCCATGTGGTTTCACGCGGTATGGGCCCTGTGTGGAGACGCTGAGTCACTGCCTCGCTGACCGTCTCCCCAAGTTCCCACCATTTTGTCCTGCTTTCCGTTTCCATCACAGCTCCCGTTTCCATTATTTTATTATTTGATTTATTTATTGGAGTTACTGGATAATTCTTCATGTCCAATTCTTTTTCTTTTTTAGGTTGCTAATAAATATTGTTATTGTTATTGGACTATGATCGAGTACATCCATAATAACTATACATGCTATTTTTTTATCGAAAAAATAAATATTCACTTCATTTAGAGAGAGAGAGAGAGAGAGAGAGAGAGAGAGAGAGAGAGAGAGAGAGAGAGAGAGAGAGAGAGAGAGTTTTCTTTACAGGAAATTTATTTGGGAATTTCATCAGAAGTCATAGAGATAAAAAAAAAAAAAATACTTCGGGTACCGGTACCGGTACTAACGGTATCTGAGTTTTCGGTACCGGTACTACCGTTACTCAAATTAACGGTACTTGCCCATCCCTATATGCAACTCAATCAAATGAAATGGAGGAGTGTAAAAGGAAGGAACTGGCTATGATCTCAAGAAACAGGCCTCAGGCATCAAAACCTTTGGGCACAAATACTAACCCTGAAGATACTCCCCAAACAGTCAGGAGTCACAGGGCAGTAATGACATCCAAACTTCTCTTCCTCACCGAAACACATGTTTCTGAGGCTACTGACAGCAACCTCTACTCTGTTCCCTCCTACTATCTCTATCCTAAATTTCAATCCAAAGCTGGATGTTGCGCCTACGTGCGCAACGACATCACTTGCTCTCGTGCCCACGACCTTGATCGACTCTTCTGAATTTTCCACCATCTGGCTAAGACTTCATTGTCATTCTATTACTAAATACATATGTGCTGTTTATCTCTCACCTAACTCTACTAACTATGTAAAATTCTTTGACTATTTGAACTCTAAAGTGGAGCACATCTTGACTCACTCTCCCTTCGCTGAAATCTCCATCTTGGGAGATTTCAATGTTCACCACCAGCTTTGGCTTTCATCCTCCTTCACTGACCAGCCTGGTGAACAAACCTACAACTTTGCTCTCCTCAACGACCTAGAGCAGTTGGTTCAGCACCCTGCTCGTATTTCCGACCGTCTTGGAGACAGGCCCAGCATTCTAGACCTCTTCCTTACCTCTAATCCTTCTGATTACTCTGTTAAACTGTTCTCCCCGTTGGGCTCTTCCGATCATAACCTTATTTCTGTATCCTGTCCTATCGCTCCTGTATATCCTCTGGACCCGCCGAAGAGGCGATGCTTCTGGCATTTTGCTTCAGCTCGGTGGGACGACCTGAGGATGTACTTTTCCGATTTCCCGTGGAATTATTACTTCTTCCAAGAGAGAAACCCCTCTGTGTGTGCTCAGCGCATCACAGAGGTGATTGTCTCTGGAATGGAGGCATACATTCCACGTACTTTCTCTACTCCTCATGCTAAAAAGCCTTGGTTTAATCACACTTGTTCTCGTGCTATAAAAGATAGAGAGGCAGCTCACAAAAGGTTCCAGAGCCTTCGAACTCCCACTAACCTTTACATTTCAGCCCGGAATCGTGCCAAATCTATTCTCCGACTTACCAAAACTTCTTTTATTAATAGAAAATGTCAACACCTTGCTTCTTCTAATTCTTCCCGTGACTTCTGGCATCTAGCCAAAAATATCTCCTCCAATTTCACTTCTTCCTCTTTCCCTCCTCTCCTTAACCCTGACGGCAGCACTGCCGTCTCATCTGTCTCTAAGGCTGAACTCTTTGCTCAAACTTTCTGTAAGAACTCCACCCTGGATGATTCTGGGCATATTCCTCCTACTCATCCCCCCTCTGACTCCTTTATGCCTGTTATTAAGATTCTTCCAAATGATGTGTTGTGCTGGAAGCTTCCCCCGGCGTTCATGGGCCTCTAGAAGGCTCCGGGAGGAGCGAGCAGGGGGGCGGGGAGCAAGGCGAGCCGTCGGCGCCCCGTGGGGCGCGGCCAGACGCCAGACGGGAAGTGTTGCCAACTCTCATATATTTTTGCTACATGTTCTTGTATGATCTAAAATATACTGTAACATTCTAGACTGTACTGTTCTGGATATAAATAGGAGAAGAGGGCGAGAGAGTCCCAGTCCGAGTCATAGTAAGCTAGTGGCCAGTGAAGAGTCAAGAGTGAAGTGTACTACTAAGGAAGAATATTAAACAACAGAAGTTGTGCAAAGTGTTTACATATCTCCCTCCCACGGAGTCTTGTGACGGCGACACGGAACCCAAGTAATACGTCCGGCATAACACTGGTGTCAGGAGTGTAGCCATTTGTTTTTTCGCCATGGAGACTCGTTCCCAAGCTGCCCAGAGGGACGACATTTTGACTGAACTTTTGGAAGCCTTGAGACTACAGGGGGAGAAACAAGAAAGAGCACACCAAGAACTCAAAGAACAACAAGAAAGAGCACAGCAACAACAAGAAAGAACACTCCAAGAACTCAAAGAACAACAAGAAAGAGCACACCAAGAACTCAAAGAACAACAAGAAAGAGCACAGCAACAACAAGAAAGAGCACAGCAGCAACAAGAAGGAACACTCCAAGAACTCAAAGAACAGCTAGAAGATCGCTTTACAGGATTACAGCTACAGCTAAAAGCAGTACAAGATGGAAGTGAGTCAGTGCGAAGAGAAATGACTGATGTGACCACGAACTTGGGACAACGCCTGATAGAAGTGGAGAAAGAACACACAAATCTTCAACAAGAGATGGAGGTACTGGTACGGGAGACGACACACAAAGAAATATTAGAAGTAAGTGACAGAGTGAAGGCCCTTGAAGACTGCTTGGCTGGAAACGGACAGCCAGTGCCTGCAGGGGCTAGTTGTACCCAAGATGCTTCTCCTACGCAAGTCCGGGGTAGTTTGAGCCCTGTTTCGCCTGAGTTTATCCCCGCAAGAAGTTCCGCCAGCCCCATGGGTCTGCTGGGTTCGCCTGTTAGAAAGAAGCCTCAGGAGTTTGATGGCAAGGTCTCCTGGGAGGCTTACCGCGCTCAGTTTGAGCTGTTGGCAGCTCGGAACGGATGGGATGACCAAGAGTGCGCGGTACAGCTGGCCACTAGCCTGAAAGGGGCGGCGCTGGAGGTCCTTGCTCAGCTCGACAATGCGACAAAGGGCAGCTACAGCGGGCTGGCACAGGCGCTGGAGCAACGATATGGGACCAAGCACCAGAACGAGCTCTTCAGGGTTAGGTTCAGAACCCGCAACAGGAGGCGCGGCGAGTCTCTTCAGGAAGTCGCTCAGGACCATAGCTGGGCGTTATCGCGATAAGTTATCGCGATACTTTATCGCTGATAACAAAATCGTGTTATCGGCCATCCGCTACTTATTTAAATATATATCGGTATCCTCGTTAATTTTCTAACCAAACTAGCGATAATCGCTACTTTTTTCCGCCTCTCAGAAAAAAAAAAAACGTTGTCTCCTCCCTACTGCTCATGCGTGGCGCGGTGTTGTATGAAAAAAACTTCGGGGTATGAAATATGTTTGGTGAATGGATTTCATAATTAGATCACAACAATAATACACTAGATAATTTTTTTTGTTAGACTCTAAAACCACTATATCAGAAAGAAAAATCATTTAACTTTTCCCAAAAAATTATTATTCATTGCCTGAAATTTGTGATCTCGTTGTAAAGAGCGCAAACAGAGACCAGCGGCTTGTGGAATCAAATAGCGGCGTGGTGCGTGGCCTCTCAGCTGCGTCTCGAAAGACGGAGTGAGTGCTAGTGCTCCGGTTCCCAGTGCTTCAGTGCTTCTTTACTGAAGTGACTGTTAAAGTGTTAATGGGGATAAGTAAGAATAACTGAATAAGTAGTGATGGGCCAGTTCACAAAAGACCATGCAGTGTTTGTAAACAAAAAAACCAGCCTTTGACGGTGGGAACGGCAAACAACACAACACCGGTTCAGGCGTTTCTAGCATTACTGTCCATACGTGTGTCTACGTGTGGTTTTCAGGTTTTGTAAGTTTTCAAAAATATAGGTAGTGAAAATTTGAATTCATCTATGGTTTTTTTATTTGAAATATCAATATAGTATCGTTTTCGCCTATCGGACTTATCGTTAGCTAGTATCGGAATTGTGGATTTATATCGGGTATCGGTTATCGGCTATCGCCTATATTTGTGTCTCCAGTTAACGAATATCGGTTATCACCGATAAGGTTTTCCATTATCAGTTATCGGGTATCGGGAATAAGGTTTTCTGTTATCGTGCCCAGCTATGCTCAGGACCTTGAGAGCATGGCGCACAAGGCATACCCAGGTGCCACCCCTGACCTGCTGACGGTTTTGCTGCGTGATCAATTTATCGATGCCCTGGACAGCCCTCAGCTGAAGATACCAGTGAACCAAGCTTAGCCAACATCAATGCAGGAAGCTCTGGCACGTGCCATGGAGTTTAAGTCCTTTGTTAGGTCTAGCTTGTCAAGCTTCAGGGACGACTCGACTTCTGGCTTTAGGGCACGAAAGGGCGCTGTCAGCGACACAGACAGGTTCCAAGGAACGTGCTGGTACTGCGAGAAGGTTGGGCACAAGGAGAACGAATGCTATAAGAGGAAGAAGGAATATGAAGGTGGCGCTAGAAAGAAGCCCAGGGAAGGACCCAAGTGCTGGACCTGTGGAGAAAAGGGGCACTGGAAGAATGAGTGTCAGAAAAATGTGCCCCCAACGAGGGACCACCACTCGGGAAACTAAGAAGGACTGGTTCACGGGGGCAACGACCAGTCTGTCCTGTACATGCCCCGAAGATATCAGTGTGCAGGAGAACCACCATGACAAGCTGCCAAGTGGAGGGCAAGGTTGACGGAGTGTTGTGGCCTGTGGTCGTCGACACAGGCTCGGAACGCACATTGGTGCGGCCTGACGTGGTGATCGTCATCGTCGGCTTCCTAAGACGCCGCATCGACTGTGCGGAGTCACAGGACACTACGCAGAGCTCAGAGGCCCAGTGGACGTGAAGTTTGAGCTCGGAGGAAAGGAAGAGTTCCTCTCTGTCTACGTGGCTGACATGGACGACCCCTGCATCCTAGGTATGGATTATCTTGTCTCCCACAGGTGCGAGCTGGACTTCCGCGCTAAGCAGCTGACTGTAGGAGGAAGGAGGGTGCCACTGACGACTGTGAACAAGGAAGACCTGCCAGTGACGGTCAAGCGCACCACCATTATTCCTCCGAGGTCGGAGATTCTGTTACCCTGTCAAATTACGGGTGCCCCCCCGGCTAGCCTGCGTGTGGTAGAGAGTGGAAGTCGATGCCCGGTAGAAAATGGGGTGATTGTAGGCAGTACTTTGGTAGACCCTGCTATAGCGGAAGTGCCTGTCGTCGTCGCCAATGTCTCCTTCAGCCCAAAGAAAATAGAACAAGGGACCATGGTGAGGTTGTGCCAAGAGATCGACCAGGAACCGAGAACCTGTGTCTGCAGGAGAACCCTGACGAAGCCCCAGGAGGAGCTGCCCGACTACCTGCGCGACCTGTTTGACAGGAGCTCCAAGTGTAGAGGAGCCCCAAGTGGAACAGCTCAGGGAGCTTCACGTGAGGAATGCAGATGTGTTTTCCACAGAAGACCTGGACTTGGGGTGTACGGACCTGGTAGAGCACCACATCGACACAGGTAGCCACCGCCCAGTGAAGCAAGCTCCTCGAAGGATGGCACCAGCCCGTCGCAAGGAGATGGATGAGGTAATGGATGATCTCCGGCAACAGGGGTTAATCGAGCGGTCCAGCAGCCCGTGGGCGTCTGCTGTATTGCTCGTCAGGAAAAAGGACGGTTCCCTCAGGTGCTGCGTGGGCTACCAAGCCCTCAACCATCTCACCATCAAGGATTCATACCCACTCCCACGGATCGACGACACGTTCGACGCTTTGGTGGGCTCCAAGTGGTTTTCAACACTGGATATGAAGTCTGGGTATCACCAAGTCAAAATGGCGGAGCAGGACAAATAGAAAACAGCCTTCTCCCACGGTCAAGGCCTGTGGTAGTTTAAGGTTATGCCCTTTGGCCTCTGCAACGCGCCGGCCACGTTCGAGCGGCTGATGGAGAGGGTGCTGGAGGGACTTCACTGGAAGACGGCACTCATCTACCTCGACGACGTGATTGTCTTTGGCCAGACCTTCGCGCAGGAGATGGAAAGGCTATCAGAGGTTTTCGCCCGGTTTAGAGCTGCACGCTGCCTATTTCAAAGGGAGGTCCAATACTTGGGACACATCGTGAGCGAGGCTGGAGTACGCACTGATCCTGAGAAGGTGGCTGCGGTTAGGGACTGGCCGACACCCACCAACCTGAAGGAGCTGCGGCGCTTCCTCGGGTTGTGCTCATACTACCGCAGGTTTGTAAAAGGCTTCGCTACGATTGCTGCACCACTGCACCTCCTGACGAAGAAGGGGCGCAAGTTTGAGTGGACAGCAGAAACTCACGTTCCTTTGAGAAGCTCAAGGAGGCCCTCATCAACTCGCCCGTACTCACCTACCCAGACCCCTCTAAGCCTTTTATACTGGATTGTGATGCCAGTGATGAGGGGGATTGGTGGAGTGCTGTCCCAGGCATGTGCCGACATGGAACGGGTTGTGGCCTACTTCAGCAAGAAGCTCACCCCAGCCGAGAAAAACTATTGCGTGACCCGGAAAGAACTCCTGGCAGTATACAAGAGGCTTGACTTTTTCCATGCTTACCTGTACGGCGCAACTTTCACCATCCGCACGGATCACGCTGCATTGCGGTGGCTGAAGTCACTGAAAAACCCTGAGGGCCAGCTTGCTCGCTGGATAGGTAAACTAGAGCAGTATCACTACACTATTGTGCACCGATCTGGGATAACACACGGTAACGCGGACAGCTTGAGCCGGCGCCCCTGCCTACCTGAGTGTCAACATTGCCTCCAGAGGGAAAGCGTCCAGAATATGTGCCGCCGCACTACAGTGGAACAGACAGCGGAAGTGCCATGGGAAGACTTGGGAAAACTGCAGCGGGAGGACCGAGATCTGAGATCAATTATGGAGTGGCTGAGTCAGTCGTCAACGCGACCTGGGTGGGAAGTAATCTCGAGAGAAAGCCCTACCACCAAGAATTACTGGACTCAGTGGGACACTCTTCGGATGGACAACGGGGTGTTGCAGCGACGCTGGGTTTCTCATGATGGTCTTGACCACTACTGGTCCACTGTGCTACCTATGAAGTCCTGGGAAGGCGTCTTGAAAGAAATGCACGACAGTATCACCAGCGGACACCTTGGGGTAAAGAAGACACTGAGTCGCCTGCGCCAAAGGTTCTACTGGGTTGGCATGAGGAAGGACGTGGAAGAATGGTGTCACGCTTGTGAGGTGTGCTGTGCAAAGAAGGGCCCCAAGAAGCGTCACCATGCCCCATTGCAACTATACCAGGTTGGAGCCCCCATGGAACGGGTGGTAGTGGATATAGCAGGACCCTTGCCTCTGACGACGAACGAAAATAGGTACATCTGCGCCACAACGGATTACTTCACCAAGTGGCCGGAGGCCTACGCCATCCCTTACCAGGAAGCCACTACCATCGCTAAGGTATTGGTGGAGGAGTTCTTCTGTGGCTTCGGTGTGCCTTACGAGCTCCATTCCGACCAGGGAAGGAATTTTGAGTCAACAGTCCTTGCTGAGTGCTGCAAGCTCCTGGGTATCAAGAAGACCCGGACCACCCCTCTGCACCCACAGGCAGATGGAATGATGGAGAGGTTTAATAGAACGTTGGGCCAGGAGTTGGCCAAGCAGTGCAACAATGATCAGTCTTCATGGGATCAGAAGTTGCCCGCGCTCCTCATGGCCTACAGGTCTGCCGCCCACGAGACAACGGGGTATTCACCGGCATAGCTGATGTTTGGACGTGAGCTGCGATTGCCGGTGGACCTACTGATAGGAAGGCCTCCTGGGAAAAGCCTTCCAAGGGACGCCTCTAGTTTTGCCCGTCAGCTAGAGGAACGGCTGGAAGAGGTGCACCATCAAGTCCGTGGTGCCATGAAGTTCTCCGGGGAGCCCATGAAGCCCAGTTACAATATGAGGGCAAGCCACGTTGACTTCAAGGAAGGAGACCAAGTCTGGCTTTACAACCCGCAGAGGAAGAAAGGACAGTCTCCGAAGTTACAGAGCCCCTGGGAAGGCCCTTATACTGTGCTAGAACGCCTCTCCGACGTGACTTACCGAATCCGGAGAACGGAAAGGACCAAGCCGAAAGTTGTCCACGTCAACTGGGTATGGAGGTACCACGGTCCGGGAAACTACTCCTGGAACAACTACAGACACCCAGCAGCCGACGAAAACGCAAGGGACGTCCAAGACCGAGAGGAGGTCGACGACGACATAGGCCTTCTGGACCTTTCAGCCGAGGGAGATAACCTCCCGGCTTCGGCAGGTGTTCCAGGGATACCCCAAGAAGCGGACGACGACGAGGCGCACCAGGAGACAGACGCGCAGGAGGCACCGAGCAGAAGACAGAGACAACGCAGACGTCCACAGCGATACGACGATAATAATGTTTTTGATTAGTTCTCTTATGTTTGTATATAGTTAAGTGTGTGATCGGGACGATCACAATTAAGAGGGGAGGATAGTGTTATGGTGGAAGCTTCCCCCGGCGTCCATGGGCCTCTAGAAGGCTCCGGGAGGAGCGAGCAGGGGGGCGGGGAGCAAGGCGAGCCGTCCGCGCCCCGCGGGGCGCAGCCTGCCGCCAGGCGGGAAGTGTTGCCAACCCGCATATATTTTTGCTACATGTTCTTGTATGATCTAAAATATACTGTAACATTCTAGACTGTACTGTTCTGGATATATATAGGAGAAGAGGGCGAGAGAATCCCAGTCCGAGTCATAGTAAGCTAGTGGCCAGTAAAGAGTCAAGAGTGAAATGTACTACTAAGGAAGAATATTAAACTACAGAAGTTGTGCAAAGTGTTTACATATCTCCCTCCCACGGAGTCTTGTGACGGCGACACGGAACCCAAGTAATACGTCCGGCATAACACTTGAAATAAAAATATACTCGCTTATGTAGCCTATATTCTGAACATTTTTGTATGTTACCTTCATAGTTTTCCGTCGCTAACGCCAGCTGCGTGCCTCGCTATCACAAGATTGGGTATTATTCTAATGTTTGCCCATACTCACCC
Source organism: Eriocheir sinensis (assembly GCF_024679095.1). Classification (NCBI taxonomy): domain Eukaryota; kingdom Metazoa; phylum Arthropoda; class Malacostraca; order Decapoda; family Varunidae; genus Eriocheir; species Eriocheir sinensis. Next base: position 994,132 of record NC_066539.1, read on the forward strand.
CTCGCAACCAAAATTGGCTAGGGGCCCATTGTCATCATGCCTCACTGGTGCAGCCAAGCAATGGGTGTGGGCGTGGGAAGCTATGGCTGCTGAGGTGAATGGCGTGAGTGGCTTCGTGAGTAGTGTGGAGGAGGTCAGAGCAAAATTCTACGACGTTAAACTCCACAGCAAGAATATTGGAGACTTGAGACGGGAGGTGACTGTCACAGATAGAACATTATTCCCTCTGCAGTGTTTTAACAAGCAGGGAAAAGTCATTTGGGTGGACAGTTCCACAGACTTACATACTATAGAGTGCGGCCTGCAAATGAAGCCGGCCTGAGGCCGTGCACGGGTGTGCCCAGTTCATCCCAAACCGACGACTTCACACACCTCACTCCCACCCCGTTTCCTGACCCCAACATTCATTTTTGAGGAAAATGGAGACCACCATCATCTTCCTGAGAAAATTCTGCATCACACTAGCATAAAATTGTAACAATAATGTGTAAATACACATACGAAAATCAGAGTTAAATGAATAGGGAGTACACATTTTCTTGCATTTATTTCTCTTCAACTCCTTCGTACTCAGCTGGTTTTCGTCACATCGCTTTTATAAGCCCAGATCCTAAATCTGCATGCTTTTCTGCTTCTGATGGTGTAGGGTACGTCACGAGGTAAAAATATTCATAGGCTCAAAATCGCCTCCGAACACGAGTCTCGGCAGTGTCTACCCACTTACCACGCCTGCGGTAACTCAGTTACGGGTGCTCGGAGCCGCGGTAACTTTTGGCCTTACCACGGCTCCGGTAAGTGGTTGATGAATGCAGATTTACCGGGTGGGCGGAGATACCGCGAAACTTACCAGACAGAGGTCCGGTAAAGGGTTTGATGAATCCCGCCCCAGGTCGCCATCTTTTCTCTGAAGATTTCGGCTCGGCTCGAGAGTATGCGCCAAAATACACTCCACTACAACCATTCCAAAGAGAAAGTGGGGAACACGTATGGCGATGAGAAGGAGCCCAGCGGTGGCGGTGGCGTCAAGTTCTTCCTCGAGAAAAACAGCGATGACAGGCAGAAATTCAACAAAAACCAGCACTGCGCCATGCCTCTCCAGGGCCCTCACATGGGGGGGGGGCATATGCCCGGGGGCGGCACTTTTAGGGGGGAGGCACTTTTAGGGGGGCAGCAATTCTAGCTTGGACCTGCCGTCCACAAAGCTGACAAAATAATAATATTATAAAAAAAAGGTCAAAGAAGGCCTGAATAGTTTACCGTAATCGACAATTTTTGCATCAAAATCAACAAAATACGAAATATTTTCCCTTATCCTTTCTGCAATAGGGATATTAAATACAAATTGTATTTTAAATTAATTTAACTTCACTTAATTATACGGCACACAGCAAAAGCATATTTTATTATGTATACCGGTATCCTATAATCACGGTTGCCCAAATTAGGGTCATAGGCAGTAAAGGTATGTGGTGGAGGTGGGAAGTGGTGAGTGGGGGGGGAGGGGGGGGGGCGTCACTGAGAATTTTACCCTGGGGCGGCACTTAGGCATGTAAGGGCTTTGTGCCTCTCAATCCACCTGGTGGGGCACAGGGGAACAAGCTTTTCGCGCTTGGCCGAGATAAGCTTGATAACCTCTGTGAAGCGGAGAGAGTGGATATTCGAAGAATGAACGACGTTGTACACCTCGGTCAGTGTTTGAAGAGCGATCTTCACTTCCTTGATGTCACACGCCTTCATCAGTATTAGATTCTGCCGGTGGTTAAAGCAGTGGATTGGCTTGGCCAGGGTGTACTTCTTCATGAGTACTGCGGCACACCCTTTGAATGTTCCCACCATGGCACTTGCTCCATCGAAACCAAGTCCCCTGCACTTGGCCATGTCCAATCCGAGGTCTTCAATGGTGCGCAAAAGGAGCCAGGCTAAACCTTTACCGGTGAGGTTTTGGGCGTGCACAAAGGCAAGGAAGTCTTCCCTTATTTCCTCTGCGAAGTGCCGAATGATGATAGTGGCCTGCACTAAAATTCACTTTCTGCTTGCATGTGAGGAATGAAGCCACAAAAAAAAATTTCTAGGCCTTTAAATCTTGCTCTATAATATTCAATATACGATTCCGTAACTTAAATACTGAAAATAAATAAAGAAAATCCTGAGTTCTCCAGAAATGCAACAGAAAGGTACCAATTTTCGTTTGACTCTCTCAAAGTGGACATTTTAGCAGATGGGGGGGTGTCGTCCAACTCTCCCCCCCCCCCTCGGTACGGCGTACTCACAGAGTTATATACTAGAGGGTTCAACTCCAATCTCTCGCAAAGGTGAGAGGTGAAGCCACTGCTCCTGCCTGCAACTCAATGGTCGGCCGCCATAGGGTGACGGATTTGCGACCTTTCCATGATTCCACATGTTTACACTTAACCACTATTAGCTAGCCACCATTATGATATTTTTGAAAACTGAGCCGATCTTCGTGTTGATAAGACATTGCTGCATATCATGATCATAAATTTATTGCACTTAGGCATACCTACAATAAAATAATGAGAAAAAATTATGGTAGTGTACAAACATTTTTGTTCACTTTTTTTGCTTCAACTCCTTGTCATTCATGTACTCTTTAGTGCATTAAATTTTTGTTTACAATTTCAAATTCAGCACATTTTTCCGATTCTGATGATACATGACATGTACCAAGGGGGGGCTCCCGTGGTCCCGTGGTAGAGTCTCGGCCTTGCGCTTCGGCGGGGTGCCTGTAACGTATGGGTTCGAGCAAGGCAAGTATAGAGAAGGTATCGTCATACAGGCGGGAGGAAATCACTCGTTGGCAACTCCTATAGCCCTCATGCTTGGCCACGCCCCATCCTCGTTGTCTGCCTAAACCGACGACTTCACACACCTCACTCCCACCCTGTTTCCTGACCCCAACATTCATTTTTACGAAAAACTGAGACCACCATCATCTTCCGCTCACACACAGATGGGGCGTGAGGTGAGCGGTAAGTTTGACTTGAGTAAACAAATGCCGAAGCTAATGAACACCGTCACGGCGTGGCTTGTGTTTGGAGGTGTTTTTGACCCCATGCATATTTTTACCTCGGGACGTACCCTACACCATCAGAAGCAGAAAAGCATGCAGATTCAGGATCTGGGCTTATAAAAGTGATGCGACGAAAACCAGCTGAGTACTAAGGAGTTGAAGGGAAATAAGTGCAAGAACATGTTTACTCCATAGTTCACTTAACTCTGATTTTCGTATGTGTAATTTTACATTATTGTATCAAATTTATGCTAGTGTGATGCAGAATTTTCTGAGGAAGATGATGGTGGTCTCAGTTTTTCGTAAAAATGAATGTTGGGGTCAGGAAACAGGGTGGGAGTGAGGTGTGTGAAGCCGTCGGTTTGGGCAGACAACGAGGATGGGGCGGAGCTTAATTAGGCTCGAGGAAGGGGCGGAGCTTATCGAGACGCCAGCCAATCATCGTCCAGGATGAGATGCCGTGAACATTTCTATTTATATTTTTTATTCACCGACAATTGCTTCAAAGGGTATATAACAAAAAATCCACATCTTATTTTGTTTTATTGTAGTAGTTTATAACATAAACATCCGAGAGGTCCTAATAAAAAAGCTCATTTCAGAATTTGGTTCTTCACGTTCTATGAGAGTGACGATACCTCTCTATACTTGCCTTGGGTTCGAGACCTATCAGTTACCATGGGGGTGGAAAGGTGGACTCTTTCCGACACCCTCAGCCCCGTTGTTGGGTCTCCTCCTTGAAAGAATTAGGTATCTCTCTACCGGCCGTCTGGGGGGTTGCGCGGCATGCTCCGCCCTCCTCCATTGGGGTATATCCCCAACGAAATACAAAAAAAAAAAAAAAAAAAAAAAAAAAATGTACCAATGTAACAATAATCAGGGTGTAAAAAATGGACAAGAAAATAACAAATCTATCTGACAGAGGATCGCCGAGGCGCTGGTAACTTGATAATAGCAGTAGCAGACATAGCTATGTGATGTTAAATTTCTCTCTGTCTCGCCATCCGTCACCCTAAGATGGCCGCCAATTGCTTCAAAATCCAGGCTCTGGGAACCCTCTATGTATATAACTCTGTGGGCGCACTACGGCCCTGTACGAGTATATAGATTGTTAGATGAGTGCGGGGCCCATAAGAACGCGGGGCCCTGGGCACATGCCCGTTGTGCCCTGGCCCTGCAGGAGTGAAAAATTACATCAGACACCGACACAATTTAAATCTTGCCTGAGCATCCCGTCCACCTCCGCATAGTAAAGCCCAAGGGACCTATAGAGGAGGATTTTTTTAAAGTTTGGAGGACAGGGTCCAGATCTAGCGGCGGCCGGCTTCGCTCCCCAGCTCTAGCTTTTTAGGGGTATCCTAAATATATTTTGTTTTCTCAATTCATAGATATTTCAAATATTTTAGTTATCCTTTTTTTTTTTGGGGGGGGGGGGCCGGGCCATCTGGCTCCCCACCCCCGTATCCGCGCCTGCATATGCCTACAGCCGACGACACATTCCGTTTTATAGTTGCAGTACATTAAAAGCGAGTCAGTTATGTACCGACTATCCGCACACACTCGAGATTTTCTGGGGGGGCGGAGATTTTTTTGGGGGCCAGGGCCCCCTGCCCCCCCCCCCCTGTATCCGCCCCTGGCGTAAGGAGTGTAGCCATTTGTTTTTTTCGCCATGGAGACTCGTTCCCAAGCTGCCCAGAGGGACGACGTGTTAACTGAACTCTTGAAAGCTTTGAGACTACAGGGGGAGAAACAAGAAAGAGCACAGCAACAACAAGAAAGAACACTCCAAGAACTCAAAGAACAACAAGAAAGAGCACAGCAACAACAAGAAAGGACACTCCAAGAACTCAAAGAACAACAAGAAAGAGCACAGCAACAATTAACAAGAAAGAGCACAGCAACAACAAGAAGGAACACTCCAAGAACTCAAAGAACAGCTAGAAGATCGCTTCACGGGATTACAGCAACAGCTACAAGCAGTACAAGATGGAAGTGAGTCAGTGCGAAGAGAAATGACTGATGTAACCACGAAGTTAAGACAACGCCTGATAGAAGTGGAGAAAGAACACACAAATCTTCAACAAGAGATGGAGGTGGTACGGGAGACGACACACAAAGAAATATTAGAAGTGCAGGGAAAGGTGAACCGTACAGAATAGGCAGTTTGTGACGTAAGTGACAGAGTAAAGGCCCTTGAAGACTGTTTGGCTGGAAACGGACAGCCAGTGCCTGTAGGGGCTACTTGTACGGTGTGCCCAAGATGCTTCTCCTACGCAAGTCCGGGGTAGTTTGAGCCCTGTTTCGCCTGAGTTTATCCCCGCAAGAAGTTCCGCCAGCCCCATGAGTGTGCTGGGGTTGCCTGTTACGAAGAAGGAACAGGAGTTTGATAGCAAGGTATCCTGGGAGGCTTACCGCGCTCAGTTTGAGCTGTTGGCAGCTCGGAATGGATGGGATGACCAAGAATGTGCGGTTCAGCTGGCCACTATAGCCTGAAAGGGGCGGCGCTGGAGGTCCTTGCTCAACTCGATAATGCGACAAAAGGCAGCTACAGCAGGCTGACACAGGCCCTGGAGCAACGATATGACACCAAGCACCAGAACGAGCACTTCAGGGTTAGGTTCAGATCCTGCAACAGGAGGCGCGGCGAGTCTCTTCAGGAACTCGCTCAGGACCTTGAGAGCATGGCGGTTTTCCTGCGTGATCAATTATCGATGCCCTGGACAGCCCTCAGCTGAAGATACAAGTGAAGCAAGCTAAGCCAACATCAATGCAGGAAGCTCTGGCACGTGCCATGGAGTTTGAGTCCCTTGTTTGGTCTAGCTTGTCAAGCTTCAGGGACGACTCGACTTCTGGCTTTAGGGCACGAAAAGGCGCTGTCAGCGACACAGACAGGTTCCAAGGAACGTGCTGGTACTGCGACAAGGTTGGGCACAAGTAGAACGAATGCTATAAGAGGAAGAAGGAATATGAAAGTGGCGCTAGGAAGAAGCCCAGGGAAGGACCCAAGTGCTGGACCTGTGGAAAAAAGGGGCACTGGAAGAATGAGTGTCAGAAAAATGTGCCCCCAACGAGGGACCACAACTCGGGCGAGGGAAACTAAGGAGGACTGGTTCACGAAGGCAACGACCAGTCTGTCCTGTACATGCCCCGAAGATATCAGTGTGCAGGAGAACCACCATGACAAGCTGCCAAGTGGAGGGCAAGGTTGACGGAGTGTTGTGGCCTGTGGTCGTCGACACGCTCGGAACGCACACTGGTGCGGCCTGACGTGGTGAGTCATCGTCGGCTTCCTAAGACGCCGCATCGACTATGCGGAGTCACAGGACACTACGCAGAGCTCAGAGGCCCAGTGAAAGTGAAGTTTGAGCTCGGAGGAAAGGAAGAGTTCCTCTCTGTCTACGTGGCTGATATGGACGACCCCTGCATCCTAGGTATGGATTATCTTGTCTCCCACAGGTGCGAACTGGACTTCCGCGCTAAGCAGCTGACTGTAGGAGAAATGAGGGTGCCACTGACGACTGTGAACAAGGAGGGCCTGCCAGTGATGATCAAGCGCACCACCATTATTCCTCCGAGGTCAGAGATGCTGTTACCCTGTCAAATTACGGGTGCCACCCCAGCTAACCTGTGTGTGGTAGAGAGTGGAAGTCGATGACCGGTAGAAAACGGGGTGATTGTAGGCAGTACTTTGGTAGACCCTGCTGCAGGGGAAGTGCCTGTCGTCATGGCCAATGTCTCCTTCAGCCCAAAGAAAATAAAACAAGGGACCATTATGGGGTTGTGCCAAGAGATCGACCAGGAATCGAGAACCTGTGTCTGCAGGAGAACCCTGACGAAGCCGCAGGAGGAGCTGCCCGACTTCCTGCGCGACCTGTTTGCCAGGAGCTCCCAGTGTCTAGAGGAGCCCCAAGTGGAACAGCTCAGGGAGCTTCTCGTAAGGAATGCAGATGTGTTTTCCACAGGAGACCTGGACTTAGGGTGTACGGACCTGATAGAGCACCACATCGACACAGGTAGCCACTGCCCAGTGAAGCAAGCTCCTCGAAGGATGGCACCAGCCCGTCGCAAGGAGATGGATGAGGTGATGGATGATCTCCGGCACCAGGAGTTAATCGAGCGGTCCAGCAGCCCGTGGGCGTCAGCTGTAGTGCTCGTCAGGAAAAAGGACGGTTCCCTCAGGTGCTGCGTGGACTACCGAGCCCTCAACGATCTCACCATCAAGGATTCATACCCACTCCCACGGATCGACGACACGCTCGACGCTTTGGTGGGCTCCAAGTGGTTTTCAACACTAGATATGAAGTCTGGGTATCACCAAGTCAAAATGTCGGAGCAGGACAAAGAGAAAACAGCCTTCTCCTACGGTCAAGGCCTGTGGCAGTTTAAGGTCATGCCCTTTTGCCTGTGCAACGCGCCGGCCACGTTCGATCGAGCGGCTGATGGAGAGGGTGCTGGAAGGACTTCACTGGAAGACGGCACTCATCTACCTCGACGACGTGATTGTCTTTGGCCAGACCTTCGCGCAGGAGATGGAAAGGCTATCAGAGGTTTTCGCCCGGTTTAGAGCTGCACACCTTAAGCTCAGCCCAAAGAAATGCTGCCCATTCCAAAAGGAGGTCCAATACTTGGGACACATCGTGAGCGAGGCTGGAGTACGCACTGATCCTGAGAAGGTGGCCGCGGTAAGGGACTGACCGACACCCACCAACGTGAAGGAGCTGCGGAGCTTCCTCGGGTTGTGCTCATACTACCGCAGGTTAGTGAAAGGCTTCGCTACGATTGCTGCACCACTGCACGTCCTGACGAAGAAGGGGCGCAAGTTTGAGTGGACAGCGGAAACTCAGGTTGCCTTTGAGAAGCTCAAGGAGGCCCTCATCAGCTCCCCTGTACTCACCTACCCAGACCCCTTTAAGGCTTTTATACTGGATTGTGATGCCAGTGATGAGGGGATTGGTGGAGATCTGTCCCAGGCATGTACCGACATGGAACGGGTTGTGGCCTACTTCAGCAAGAAGCTCACCCCAGCCGAGAAAAACTATTGCGTAACCCGGAAAGAACTCCTGGCAGTAGTCAAGAGCCTTGACTTTTTCCATGCTTACCTGTACGGTGCAACTTTCACCATCCGCACGGATCACGCTGCATTGCGGTGGTTGAAGTCACTGAAAAACCCTGGGGGCCAGCTTGCTCGCTGAATAGGTAAACTAGAGCAGCATCACTACACTATTGTGCACCGATCTGGGATAACACACGGTAACGCGGACAGCTTGAGCCGGCGCCCCTGCCTACCTGAGTGTCAACATTGCCTCCAGAGGGAAAGCGTCCAGAATATGTGCCGCCGCACTACAGTGGAACAGACAGCGGAGGTGCCATGGGAAGACTTGGGAAAACTGCAACAGGAGGACCGAGATCTGAGACCAATTATGGAGTGGCTGAGTCAGTCGTCAACGCGACCTGTGTGGGAGGTAATCTCGAGAAAAATCCCTACCACCAAGAATTACTGGACTCAGTGGGACACTCTTCGGATGGACAACGGGGTGTTGCAGCGACGCTGGGTTTCTCATGATGGTCTTGACCACTACTGGTCCACGGTGCTACCTATGAAGTCCCGGGAAGGCGTCTAGAAAGAAATGCACGACAGCATCACCAGCGGACACCTTGGGGTAAAGAAGACACTGAGTCGCCTGCGCCAAAGGTTCTACTGGGTTGACATGAGGAAGGATGTGGAAGAATGGTGTCACGCTTGTGAGGTGTGCTGTGCAAAGAAGGGCCCCAAGAAGCGTCACCGTGCCCCATTGCAACTATACCAGGTTGGAGCCCCCATGGAACGGGTGGCAGTGGATATAGCAGGACCCTTGCCTCTGACGACGAACGGAAATAGGTACATCTGCGTCACAACGGATTACTTCACCAAGTAGCCGGAAGCCTACGCCATCCCTGACCAGGAAGCCACTACCATCGCTAAGGTATTGGTGGAGGAGTTCTTCTGTCGCTTCGGTGTGCCTAACGAGCTCCGTTCCGACTAGGGAAGGAATTTTGAGTCAACAGTCCTTACTGAGTGCTGCAAGCTTCTGGGCATCAAGAAGACCCGGACCACCCCTCTGCACCCACAGTCAGATGGAATGGTGGAGAGGTTTAATTGGACGTTTGGCCAGGAGTTGGCCAAGCAGTGCAATAATGACCAGTCTTCATGGGATCAGAAGCTGCCTGCGCTCCTCATGGCCTACAGGTCTGCCGCCCACGAGACAACAGGGTATTCACCGGCAAAGCTGATGTTTGGACGTGAGCTGCGATTGCCGGTGGACCTACTGACAGGAAGGCCTCCTGGGGAAAGCCTTCCAAGGGACGCCTCCAGTTTTGTCCGTCAACTAGAGGAACGGCTGGAAGAGGTGCACCATCAAGTCCGTGGTGCCATGAAGTTCTCCGGGGAGGCCATGAAGCGCAGTTACAATATGAGGGCAAGCCACGGTGACTTCCAGGAAGGAGACCAAGTCTGGCTTTACAACCCGCAGAGGAAGAAAGGACAGTCTCCGAAGTTACAGAGCCTCTGGGAAGGCCCTTATACTGTGCTAGAACGCCTCTCCGACGTGACTTACCGAATCCGGAGAACGGAAAGGACCAAGCCAAAAGTTGTCAACGTCAACCGGCTATGGAGGTACCACGGTCCGGGAAACTACACCTGGGACAACTATAGACACCCAGCAGCCGACGAAAACGCAAGGGACGTCCAGGACCGAGAGGAGGTCGACGACGACATAGGTCTTCTGGACCTTTCATTCGAGGGAGATAACCTCCCGGCTTCGGCAGATGTTCCAGAGACACCCCAAGAAGCGGACGACGACGAGGTGCACAAGGAGACAGACGCGCATTAGGCACCGAGCAGAAGACAGAGACAACGCAAGCGTCCACGGCGATACGACGATTATTGTTTTTGATTAATTTTCTTATGTTTGTATATAGTTAAGTGTGTGATCGGGACGATCACAATTAAGAGGGGGGAATAGTGTTGTGCTGGAAGCTTCCCCCGGGGTCTATGGGCCTCTGGAAGACTCTGGGAGGAGCGAGCAGGGGGGCGGGGACCAAGGCGTCGCCCGCGCCCCGCGGGGCCCGCGGCCAGGCGCCAGGCGGGAAGTGTTGCCAACTCGCACATATTTTTGCTACATGTTCTTGTATGATCTAATATATACTGTAACGTTCTAGACTGTACTGTTCTGTATATATATATATATATATATATATATATATATATATATATATATATATATATATATATATATATATATATATATATATATATATATATATATATATATATATATATATATATATATATATATATATATATATATATATATATATATATATATATATATATATATATATATATTTATATGAGAAGAGGGCGAGAGTGGTCAGTCCCAGTCATAGTTTTTATTTTTTATTTTTTACAGCTAAGGAGACAGTTCAAGGGCGTAAAGAAAAAAAAAAAAAAGCCTGCTACTCACTGCTCCTGAATAGAACTTAAAGGAGAGTCCAAAAAGAGAGGTCAATTTCGGGAGGAGAGGTGTCCTGATACCCTCCTCTTGAAAGAGTTGAAGTCGTAGGCAGGAGGAAATACATATGAAGGAAAATTGTTCCAGAGCTTACAAGCGTGAGGGATGAAAGAGTGAAGATGATGGTTGACTCTTGCATAAGGGGTTAGGACAGTATAGGGATGAGCATGAGTAGAAAGACGTGTGCAGCGGGGCCGCGGGAGGGGGGGAAGCATGCAGTTAGCAAGCTCAGAAGAGCAGTCAGCATGAAAATATCGATAGAAGATAGAAAGAGAGGCAACATGGCGGCGGAATTTGAGAGGTAGAAGACTATCAGTATGAGGAGGAGAGTTGATGAAACGAAGAGCCTTTGACTCCACTCTGTCAAGGAGAGCTGTGTGAGTCGACCCCCCCCCCCCCCCACACATGAGATGCATACTCCATACGAGGGCGGACAAGGCTTCTGTAAATGGATAGCAACTGTGCGGGGGAGAAGAACTGGCGGAGACGGTACAGAACGCCCAGCCTAGAGGAAGCTGATTTAGTAAGAGATGAGATATGAAGTTTCCAGTTGAGATTTTGAGTTAAGGATAGACCGAGAATGTTTAGTGTTGAGGGTGATAGCTGAGTGTTGTCGAAGAATAGGGGATAGTTGTTTGGAAGATTGTGTCGAGTGGATAGGTGGATAAACTGTTTTTGAGGCATTGAAGGACACCAGGTTCCTCTTGCCCCAGTCGGAAATAATAGTAAGGTCTGAGGCTAAGCGTTCTGTTGCCTCCAGCCTTGAATCGTTAAGTTCCTGTGGAGTGGGTCTTCTATTAAAAGAAGTTGAGTAATGCAGAGTGGAGTCATCGGCGTAAGAATGGATAGGACAGTTCGTTTTGGAAAGAAGATCATCAATGAACAACAGAAAGAAAGTGGGAGATAGGACAGAACCCTGAGGGTCACCACTGTTAATAGGTTTAGGGGAAGAACAGTGACCGTCCACCACAGCAGAAATAGAACGGTCAGAAAGGAAACTGGAGATAAAGGTACAGAGAGAAGGATAGAAACCGTAGGAGGGTAGTTTGGAAAGCAAAGATTTGTGCCAGACCCTATCAAAAGCTTTTGATATGTCCAGCGCAATAGCAAAGGTTTCACCGAAACGGCTAAGAGAGGATGACCAAGAGTCAGTTAGGAAGGCAAGGAGATCACCAGTGGAACGTCCCTTGCGGAACCCATACTGGCGATCAGATAGAGGGTTAGAAATGGAAAGGTGCTTTTGAATCTTTCGGTTAAGGATTGATTCAAAAGCTTTAGATAGACAGGAAAGTAAAGCTATAGGGCGGTAGTTTGAGGGATTGGAACGGTCACCCTTCTTAGGCACAGGCTGTATGAAGGCATACTTCCAGCAGGAAGGAAAGGCAGATGTTGATAGGCAGAGACGAAAGAGTTTGACCAGGCAGGGTGTCAGCACGGAAGCACAGTTTTTAAGGACAATAGGAGGCACTCCATCAGGTCCATAAGCCTTCTGAGAGTTGAGGCCAGAGAGGGCATAGAAAACATCATTTGGAAGAATTTTAATAACAGGCATAAAGGAGTCAGAGGGGGGATGAGTAGGAGGAATATGCCCAGAATCGTCCAGGGTGGAGTTCTTACAGAAATTTTGTGCGAAGAGTTCAGCCTTAGAGACAGATGAGACGGCAGTGTTGCCGTCAGGGTTAAGGAGAGGAGGAAAAGAGGAAGAAGTGAAATTGGAGGAGATATTTTTGGCTAGATGCCAGAAGTCACGGGAAGAATTAGAAGAAGCAAGATGTTGACATTTTCTATTGATAAAAGAAGTTTTGGTAAGTCGGAGAATAGATTTGGCACGATTCCGGGCTGAAATGTAAAGGTCAAAGTTAGCGGGTGTTCGAAGGCTCTGGAACCTTTTGTGAGCTGCCTCTATCTTTAATAGCACGAGAACAAGCATGATTAAACCAAGGCTTTTTAGCATGAGGAGTAGAGAAAGTACGTGGAATGTATGCCTCCATTCCAGAGACAATCACCTCTGTGATGCGCTGAGCACACACAGAGGGGTCTCTCTCCTGGAAACAGTAATCATTCCACGGGAAATCGGAAAAGTACATCCTCAGGTCGTCCCACCGAGCTGAAGCAAAATGCCAGAAGCATCGCCTCTTCGGTGGGTCCAGAGGATGTACAGGAGCGATAGGACAGGATACAGAAATAAGGTTATGATCGGAGGAGCCCAACGGAGAGAACAGTTTGACAGAGTAAGCAGAAGGATTGGAGGTAAGGAAGAGGTCTAAAATGTTGGGCCTGTCTCCAAGACGGTCGGGAATACGAGTAGGGTGCTGAACCAACTGCTCTAGGTCGTTGAGGAGAGCAAAGTTGTAGGCTTGCTCATCAGGCTGGTCAGTGAAAGAGGATGAAGTCAAAGCTGGTGGTGAACATTGAAATCTCCTAAGATGGAGATTTCAGCGAAGGGAGAGTGAGTCAAAGTGTGCTCCACTTTAGAGTTCAAATAGTCAAAGAATTTTACATAGTTGGTAGAGTTAGGTGAGATAAACAGCACAGATGTATTTAGTAATAGAATGACAATGAAGTCTTAGCCAGATGGCAGAAAATTATGAAGAGTCAGTGTCGTGGGCACGAGAGCAAGTGATGTCGTTGCGCACGTAGGCGCAACATCCAGCTTTGGATTGAAATTTAGGATAAAGAAAGTAGGAGGGAACAGAGTAGAGGTTGCTGTCAGTAGCCTCAGAAACCTGTGTTTCGGTGAGGAAGAGGTGAGGTTTAGATGGTGTTCCACAGAATGAAAATTAGAACGAAGACCGCGAATGTTGCAGAAATTGATAAGGAGGAGGTTCGAGGAGTTATTAGGACACCTCTCAAGTCGGCAGCCAAAAGGGGACTCCTCCCTGGGGGAGTTTATGGTCCCCCCCCCCTCCCCCAGGCGGGGACTCCGAGGCTCTGTAATTTTTCGCCATTTTGAATTTTGAATTTTGGGAAAAGGTGTGGAACTGTCTGGAGAGGAACTGTCTTTAGAGAGCATGATGAACTGCTCTCTGGTGTTGATGAGACAAAAGGGAAACGGTTAGCGAGGACATGGGATGGGTCCTTGAAGGGCTTCAGCACCCTCCTCGCTTCCCATATATCCTCACCGGGAGTAGCTCACGCCCATTCGGTAGGTGTCTTCCTACCTACTAGTGGTCAGTGAAGAGTCAAGAGTGAATTGTACTACTTAGGAAGAATATTAAACTACAGAAGCTGTGCAAGGTGTTTACATATCTCCCTCCCACGGAGTCTTGTGACGGCGACACGGAGCCCAAGTATTACGTCCGGCATAACAATTCTTATGGGGAGATAATTTTGTCCAGGTGTTGTATGGCATCTCAGCACTGCGCGCGCGGGCACATGGGCGGAGCAAGGAAGCTTCTAGAAGCAGCGTGGACTACGTGACTGAAAGAGAGAGGGGGGAACAAGGGTGAGGTGGCTGACGCCAAGCCAAGAATTTGGGCGGGAAGGAGCTCTGCCTAGCGGCGACCACGTGATGTCTAGCGAGGAGTAGGGGGCCCAAGGGTGAGCCGAAGGACGCCAAGCCAAGAATTCGGGCGAGAATGAACTCTGTCAAGCGGCGACCACGTGATGTCTGGCGGACACCAGGGGTAACGAGGAGGGAGTGGGGTGGGCCTCTCCGTGTAAGGCTAGGGGGAAAATTCCACGCGGTAACGGATCCTGGCGACACTTATATTTACTTATAATACTTAAAACTACTTTTTCTTCCCTAATTTCTATTTATCCGTCCTTAATTAAATACTGGCATTACAAGTGCACCCCATCTTCGGAGAGGGCTTCTACGAACTCAGGTGAGTTGAAATGTGAGGTTCTGTTTGTTACTGTACTGTTATGCTGGAAGCTTCTCCCGGGGTCTATGGGCCTCTGGAACACTCCGGGAGGAGCGAGCAGGGGGGCGGGGAGCAATGGGTCCGCCCGCGCCCCGCGGGGTACAGCCAGGCGCCAGGCGGGAAGTGTTGCCAACTCGCCCAGATTTTTACTACTTGTTCATTCTTGTATGATCGAATATACTGTAACGTTCTAGACTGTACCGTTCGGTATATATATAGGAGAAGAGGGCGAGAGGAGTCAGCCCGAGTCATAGTAAGCCATAGTCAGCTTGTGGTCAGTGAAGAGTCAAAGTGAATTGTACTACTAAGGAAGAACATTAAACCACAGAAGCTGTGCAAGGTGTTTTACATATCTCCCTCAAACGGAATCTCCTGTCGGCGACACGGAACCCAAGTAACACGTCCGGCATAACATTGGCGTCAGGAGTGTAGGCATTTAGGCAGGGATGTTAGTAAATTTGCAGATGATACCAAGATCGGTAGAGTAATTGAGTCGGATCAGGACGCTAGTATTCTCCAAGGTGAACTCAACAGATTGTATGACTGGGCGGATAAATGGCAGATGGAGTTCAATGTAGGGAAGTGCAGTATTCTGAGTGTAGGTAGGAACAACCCCTCACATAACTATTGCTTAAATGACACTCTCATAAGTAGGTCTGGGTGCGAGAGGGATTTAGGGGTCTTAGTGAGCTCTGATCTCCGTCCAAGGGCACAATGCATTCAAGCTAGAAATCGAGCTAATAGGGTACTGGGATTTATTTCAAGGAGCGTAAGCAACAGAAGCCCCGAAGTCTTCCTCAAACTATATTTAGCATTAGTTAGACCTCATCTTGACTATGCGGTTCAGTTCTGGTCACCTTACTATAGAATGGATATCAAAATGTTAGAATCGGTGCAGAGGAGAATGACTAAGATGATTCAGGGGTTGAGAAACTTGCCATACGAGGGAAGACTCAAACAGTTAAACTTGCATTCTCTAGAAAGGCGAAGGGTGCGTGGAGACATGATCGAGGTTTATAAATGGATGAAGGGCTTTAATAAGGGAGACATTCATAAGGTTTTGTTGGTAAGAGAACCGGGTAGGACACGAAGTAACGGGTTTAAACTGGACAAATTCAGATTCAACAGGGACATAGGCAAAAATTGGTTTACTAACAGGGTGGTAGATGAGTGGAATAGGCTTAGCAGTCATGTGGTGAGTGCCAATACAATTGTCACATTAAAAAATAGACTAGATAAATTCATGGACAGCGATATCAGGTGGGGTTAGATACACGGGAGCTTAGGGTCAAAGGAGCTGCCTCGCACAGGCCTACCGGCCTCTTGTAGACTCCTGCGTTCTTATGTTCTTATTTGTTTTTTTTGCTATGGAGACTCGTTCCCAAGCTGCCCAGAGGGACGACATGTTGACTGAACTTTTGGAACCCTTGAGACTACAGGGGGAGAAACAAAAAAGTGCACTCCGCGAACTCAAGGAACAACAAGAAAGAGCGCAGCAACAACAAGAAGGAACACTCCAAGAACTCAAAGAACAACAAGAAAGAGCACAGCAACAACAAGAAAGAGCACAGCAACAACAAGAAAGAGCACAGCAACAACAAGAAAGATCACTCCAAGAACTCAAAGAACAGCTAGAACATCGCTTCACAGGATTACAGCTACAGCTAAAAGCAGCACAAGATGAAAGTGAGACAGTGCGAAGAGAAATGACTAATGTGACCACGAGCTTGGGACAACGCCTGATAGAAGTGGAGAAAGAACACACAAATCTTCAACAAGAGATGGAGGTGGTACGGGAGACGACACACAAAGAAATATTAGAAGTAAGTGACAGAGTGAAGGCCCTTGAAGACTGCTTGGCTGGAAACGGACAGCCAGTGCCTGCAGGGGCTAGTTGTACCCAAGATGCTTTTCCTACGCAAGTCCGGGGTAGTTTGAGCCCTGTTTCGCCTGAGTTTATCCCCGCAAGAAGTTCCGCCAGCCCCATGAGTCTGCTGGGTTCGCCTGTTAGAAAGAAGCCTCAGGAGTTTGATGGCAAGGTCTCCTGGGAGGTTTACCGCGCTCAGTTTGAGCTGTTGGCAGCCCGGAACGGATGGGATGACCAAGAGTGCGCGGTACAGCTGGCCACTAGCCTGAAAGGGGCGGCGCTGGAGGTCCTTGCTCAGCTCGACAATGCGACAAAGGGCAGCTACAGCGGGCTGGCACAGGCGCTGGAGCAACGATATGGGACCAAGCACCAGAACGAGCTCTTCAGGGTTAGGTTCAGAATCCGCAACAGGAGGCGCGGCGAGTCTCTTCAGGAACTCGCTCAGGGACCATAGCTGGGCGTTATCGCGATAAGTTATCGCGATACTTTATCGCTGATAACAAAATCGTGTTATCGGCTATCCGCTACTTATTTAAATGTATATCGGTATCTTCGTTAATTTTCTAACCAAACTAGCGATAATCGCTACTTTTTTCCTCCTCTCAGAAAAAAAAACGTTGTCTCCTCCCTAATGCTCATGCGTGGCGCGGTGTTGTATGAAAAAAACTTCGGGGCATGAAATATGTTTGGTGAATGGATTTCATAATTAGATCACAACAATAATACACTAGATCATTTTTTTTGTCAGACTCTAAAACCACTATATCAGAAGGAAAAATAATTTAACTTTGCCCAAAAAATTATTATTCATTGCCTGAAATTTGTGATCCCGTTGTAAAGAGCGCAAACAGAGACCAGCGGCTTGTGTAATCAAATAGCGGCGTGGTGCGTGGCCTCTCAGCTGCGTCTCGAAAGACGGAGTGAGTGCCAGTGCTCCGGTTCCCAGTGCTTCAGTGCTTCTTTACTGAAGTGACTGTTAAAGTGTTAATGGTGATAAGTAAGAATAGCTGAATAAGTAGTGATGGGCCAGTTCACAAAAGACCAGTGTTTGTAAACAAAAACACCAGCCTTTGACGGTGGGAACGGCAAACAACACAACACCGGTTCAGGCGTTTCTAGCATTACTGTCCATACGTGTGTCTACGTGTGGTTTTCAGGTTTTGTAAGTTTTCAAAAATATAGGTAGTGAAAATTTGAATTCATCTATGTTTTTTTTTATTTGAAATATCAATATAGTATCGTTTTCGCCTATCGGACTTATCATTAGCTAGTATCGGAATTGTGGATTTATATCGGGTATCGGTTATCGGTTATCTCCTATATTTGTGTCTCCAGTAACGAATATCGGTTATCACCGATAAGGTTTTCCATTATCAGTTATCGGGTATCGGGAATAAGGTTTTCTGTTATCGTGCCCAGCTATGCTCAGGACCTTGAGAGCATGGCGCACAAGGCATACCCAGGTGCCACCCCTGACCTGCTGACGGTTTTGCTGCGTGATCAATTCATCGATGCCCTGGACAGCCCTCAGCTGAAGATACCAGTGAACCAAGCTTAACCAACATTAATGCAGGAAGCTCTGGCACGTGGCATGGAGTTTAAGTCCTTTGTTAGGTCTAGCTTGTCAAGCTTCAGGGACGACTCGACTTCTGTCTTTAGGGCACGAAAGGGCGCTGTCAGCTACACAGACAGGTTCCAAGGAACGTGCTGGTACTGCGAGAAGGTTGGGCACAAGGAGAACGAATGCTATAAGAGGAAGAAGGAATATGAAAGTGGCGCTAGGAAGAAGCCCAGGGAAGGACCCAAGTGCTGGACCTGTGGAGAAAAGGGGCACTGGAAGAATGAGTGTCAGAAAAATGTGCCCCCAACGAGGGACCACCACTCGGGAAACTAAGAAGGACTGGTTCACGGGGGCAACGACCAGTCTGTCCTGTACATGCCCCGAAGATATCAGTGTGCAGGAGAACCACCATGACAAGCTGCCAAGTGGAGGGCAAGGTTGACGGAGTGTTGTGGCCTGTGGTCGTCGACACAGGCTCGGAACGCACATTGGTGCGGCCTGACGTGGTGATCGTCATCGTCGGCTTCCTAAGACGCCGCATCGACTGTGCGGAGTCACAGGACACTACGCAGAGCTCAGAGGCCCAGTGGACGTGAAGTTTGAGCTCGGAGGAAAGGAAGAGTTCCTCTCTGTCTACGTGGCTGACATGGACGACCCCTGCATCCTAGGTATGGATTATCTTGTCTCCTACAGGTGCGAGCTGGACTTCCGCGCTAAGCAGCTGACTGTAGGAGGAAGGAGGGTGCCACTGACGACTGTGAACAAGGAAGACCTGCCAGTGACGGTCAAGCGCACCACCATTATTCCTCCGAGGTCGGAGATTCTGTTACCCTGTCAAATTACGGGTGCCCCCCCGGCTAGCCTGTGTGTGGTAGAGAGTGGAAGTCGATGCCCGGTAGAAAACGGGGTGATTGTAGGCAGTACTTTGGTAGACCCTGCTGTAGCGGAAGTGCCTGTCGTCGTAGCCAATGTCTCCTTCAGCCCAAAGAAAATAGAACAAGGGACCATGGTGAGGTTGTGCCAAGAGATCGACCAGGAACCGAGAACCTGTGTCTGCAGGAGAACCCTGACGAAGCCCCAGGAGGAGCTGCCCGACTACCTGCGCGACCTGTCTGACAGGAGCTCCAAGTGTAGAGGAGCCCCAAGTGGAACAGCTCAGGGAGCTTCACGTGAGGAATGCAGATGTGTTTTCCACAGGAGACCTGGACTTGGGGTGTACGGACCTGGTAGAGCACCACATCGACACAGGTAGCCACCGCCCAGTGAAGCAAGCTCCTCGAAGGATGGCACCAGCCCGTCGCAAGGAGATGGATGAGGTAATGGATGATCTCCGGCAACAGGGGTTAATCGAGCGGTCCAGCAGCCCGTGGGCGTCTGCTGTATTGCTCGTCAGGAAAAAGGACGGTTCCCTCAGGTGCTACGTGGGCTACCAAGCCCTCAACCATCTCACCATCAAGGATTCATACCCACTCCCACGGATCGACGACATGTTGGACGCTTTGGTGGGCTCCAAGTGGTTTTCAACACTGGATATGAAGTCTGGGTATCACCAAGTCAAAATGGCGGAGCAGGACAAAGAGAAAACAGCCTTCTCCTACGGTCAAGGCCTGTGGTAGTTTAAGGTTATGCCCTTTGGCCTCTGCAACGCGCCGGCCACGTTCGAGCGGCTGATGGAGAGGGTGCTGGAGGGACTTCACTGGAAGACGGCACTCATCTACCTCGACGACGTGATTGTCTTTGGCCAGACCTTCGAGCAGGAGATGGAAAGGCTATCAGAGGTTTTCGCCCGGTTTAGAGCTGCACGCTGCCTATTTCAAAGGGAGGTCCAATACTTGGGACACATCGTGAGCGAGGCTGGAGTACGCACTGATCCTGAGAAGGTGGCTGCGGTAAGGGACCGGCCGACACCCACCAACCTGAAGGAGCTGCGGCGCTTCCTCGGGTTGTGCTCATACTACCGCAGGTTTGTAAAAGGCTTCGCTACGATTGCTGCACCACTGCACCTCCTGACGAAGAAGGGGCGCAAGTTTGAGTGGACAGCAGAAACTCACGTTGCCTTTGAGAAGCTCAAGGAGGCCCTCATCAACTCGCCCGTACTCACCTACCCAGACCCCTCTAAGCCTTTTATACTGGATTGTGATGCCAGTGATGAGGGGGATTTGTGGAGTGCTGTCCCAGGCATGTGCCGACATGGAACGGGTTGTGGCCTACTTCAGCAAGAAGCTCACCCCAGCCGAGAAAAACTATTGCGTAACCCGGAAAGAACTCCTGGCAGTAGTCAAGAGCCTTGACTTTTTCCATGCTTACCTGTACGGTGCAACTTTCACCATCCGCACGGATCACGCTGCATTGCGGTGGCTGAAGTCACTGAAAAACCCTGGGGGCCAGCTTGCTCGCTGAATAGGTAAACTAGAGCAGCATCACTACACTATTGTGCACCGATCTGGGATAACACACGGTAACGCGGACAGCTTGAGCCGGCGCCCCTGCCTACCTGAGTGTCAACATTGCCTCCAGAGGGAAAGCGTCCAGAATATGTGCCGCCGCACTACAGTGGAACAGACAGCGGAAGTGCCATGGGAAGACCTGGGAAAACTGCAGCGGGAGGACCGAGATCTGAGATCAATTATGGAGTGGCTGAGTCAATCGTCAACGCGACCTGGGTGGGAAGTAATCTCGAGAGAAAGCCCTACCACCAAGAATTACTGGACTCAGTGGGATACTCTTCGGATGGACAACGGGGTGTTGCAGCTACGCTGGGTTTTTCATGATGGTCTTGACCACTACTGGTCCACGGTGCTACCTATGAAGTCCCGGGAAGGCGTCTAGAAAGAAATGCACGACAGCATCACCAGCGGACACCTTGGGGTAAAGAAGACACTGAGTCGCCTGCGCCAAAGGTTCTACTGGGTTGGCATGAGGAAGGACGTGGAAGAATGGTGTCACGCGTGTGAGGTGTGCTGTGCAAAGAAGGGCCCCAAGAAGCGTCACCGTGCCCCATTGCAACTATACCAGGTTGGAGCCCCCATGGAACGGGTGGCAGTGGATATAGCAGGACGCTTGCCTCTGACGACGAACGAAAATAGGTACATCTGCGTCACAACGGATTACTTCACCAAGTGGCCGGAAGCCTACGCCATCCCTTACCAGGAAGCCACTACCATCGCTAAGGTATTGGTGGAGGAGTTCTTCTGTGGCTTCGGTGTGCCTTACGAGCTCCATTCCGACCAGGGAAGGAATTTTGAATCAACAGTCCTTGCTGAGTGCTGCAAGCTCCTGGGTATCAAGAAGACCCGGACCACCCCTCTGCACCCACAGGCAGATGGAATGATGGAGAGGTTTAATAGGACGTTGGGCCAGGAGTTGGCCAAGCAGTGCAACAATGACCAGTCTTCATGGGATCAGAAGCTGCCTGCGCTCCTCATGGCCTACAGGTCTGCCGCCCACGAGACAACAGGGTATTCACCGGCAAAGCTGATGTTTGGACGTGAGCTGCGATTGCCGGTGGACCTACTGACAGGAAGGCCTCCTGGGGAAAGCCTTCCAAGGGACGCCTCCAGTTTTGCCCGTCAGCTAGAGGAACGGCTGGAAGAGGTGCACCATCAAGTCTGTGGTGCCATGAAGTTCTCCGGGGAGCCCATGAAGCCCAGTTACAATATGAGGGCAAGCCACGTTGACTTCAAGGAAGGAGACCAAGTCTGGCTTTACAACCCGCAGAGGAAGAAAGGACAGTCTCCGAAGTTACAGAGCCCCTGGGAAGGCCCTTATACTGTGCTAGAACGCCTCTCCGACGTGACTTACCGAATCCGGGGAACGGAAAGGACCAAGCCGAAAGTTGTCCACGTCAACCGGGTATGGAGGTACCACGGTCCGGGAAACTACTCCTGGAACAACTACAGACACCCAGCAGCCGACGAAAACGCAAGGGACGTCCAAGACCGAGAGGAGGTCGACGACGACATAGGCCTCCTGGACCTTTCAGCCGAGGGAGATAACTTCCCGGCTTCGGCAGATGTTCCAGGGATACCCCAAGAAGCGGACGACGACGAGGCGCACCAGGAGACAGACGCGCAGGAGGCACCGAGCAGAAGACAGAGACAACGCAGACGTCCACAGCGATACGACGATTATTATGTTTTTGATTAGTTCTCTTATGTTTGTATATAGTTAAGTGTGTGATCGGGACGATCACAATTAAGAGGGGGGGATAGTGTTATGGTGGAAGCTTCCCCCGGCGTCCATGGGCCTCTAGAAGGCTCCGGGAGGAGCGAGCAGGGGGGCGGGGAGCAAGGCGAGCCGTCCGCGCCCCGCGGGGCGCAGCCTGCCGCCAGGCGGGAAGTGTTGCCAACCCGCATATATTTTTGCTACATGTTCTTGTATGATCTAAAATATACTGTAACATTCTAGACTGTACTGTTCTGGATATATATAGGAGAAGAGGGCGAGAGAGTCCCAGTCCGAGTCATAGTAAGCTAGTGGCCAGTGAAGAGTCAAGAGTGAAATGTACTACTAAGGAAGAATATTAAACTACAGAAGTTGTGCAAAGTGTTTACATATCTCCCTCCCACGGAGTCTTGTGACGGCGACACGGAACCCAAGTAATACGTCCGGCATAACACTTGAAATAAAAATATACTCGCTTATGTAGCCTATATTCTGAACATTTTTGTATGTTACCTTCATAGTTTTCCGTCGCTAACGCCAGCTGCGTGCCTCGCTATCACAAGATTGGGTATTATTCTAATGTTTGCCCATACTCACCCCTCGCAACCAAAATTGGCTAGGGGCCCATTGTCATCATGCCTCACTGGTGCAGCCAAGCAGTGGGTGTGGGCGTGGGAAGCTATGGCTGCTGAGGTGAATGGCGTGAGTGGCTTCGTGAGTAGTTTGGAGGAGGTCAGAGCAAAATTCTACGACGTTAAACTCCACAGCAAGAATATTGGAGACTTGAGACGGGAGGCGAGTGTCACAGATAGAACATTATTCCCTCTGCAGTGTTTTAACAAGCAGGGAAAAGTCATTTGGGTGGACAGTTCCACAGACTTACATACTATAGAGTGCGGCCTGCAAATGAAGCCGGCCTGAGGCCGTGCACGGGTGTGCAGTTCATCCCAAACCGACGACACACCTCACTCCCACCCCGTTTCCTGACTCCAACATTCATTTTTGAGAAAAATGGAGACCACCATCATCTTCCTGAGAAAATTCTGCATCACACTAGCATAAAATTGTAACAATAATGTGTAAATACACATACGAAAATCAGAGTTAAACGAATAGGGAGTACACATTTTCTTGCATTTATTTCTCTTCAACTCCTTCGTACTCAGCTGGTTTTCGTCACCTCGCTTTTATAAGCCCAGATCCTAAATCTGCATGCTTTTCTGCTTCTGATGGTGTAGGGCACGTCACGAGGTAAAACTATTCATAGGCTCAAAATCGCCTCCGAACACGAGCCTGGGCAGTGTCTACCCACTCACCATGCCTGCGGTAACTCAGTTACGGGTGCTCGGAGCCGCGGTAACTTTTGGCCTTACCACGGCTCCGGTAAGTGGTTGATGAATGCAGATTGTATCAAATTTATGCTAGTGTGATGCAGAATTTTCTGAGGAAGATGATGGTGGTCTCAGTTTTTCGTAAAAATGAATGTTGGGGTCAGGAAACAGGGTGGGAGTGAGGTGTGTGAAGCCGTCGGTTTGGGCAGACAACGAGGATGGGGCGGGGCTTAATTAGGCTCGAGGAAGGGGCGGAGCTTATCGAGACGCCAGCCAATCATCGTCCAGGATGAGATGCCGTGAACATTTCTATTTATATTTTTTATTCACCGACAATTGCTTCAAAGGGTATATAACAAAAAATCCACATCTTATTTTATTTTATTGTAGTAGTTTATAACATAAAAAACATCCGAGAGGTCCTAATAAAAAAGCTCATTTCAAAATTTGGTTCTTCACGTTCTATGAGAGTGACGATACCTCTCTATACTTGCCTTGGGTTCGAGACTTATCAGTTACCATGGGGGTGGAAAGGTGGACTCTATCCGACACCCTCAGCCCCGTTGTTGGGTCTCCTCCTTGAAAGAATTGGGTATCTCTCTACCGGCCGTCTGAGGGGTTGCGCGGCATGCTCCGCCCTCCTCCATTGGGGTATATCCCCAACGGAATACCAAAAAAAAAAAAAAAAAAATGATGTACCAATGTAACAATAATCAGGGGGTAAAAAATGGACAAGAAAATAACAAATCTATCTGATAGGATCGCCGAGGTGCTGGTAACTTGATAGTACCAGTAGCAGACATATCTATGTGATATTAAATTTCTCTCTGTCTCGCCATGAGTCACTCTAAGATGGCCGCCAATTACTTCAAAATCCAGGCTCTGGGAACCCTCTATGTATATAACTCTGTGGGCGTACTACGGCCCTGTACGAGTATATATATACTCGTCTATATAGATTGTTAGATGAGTGCGGGGGCGGGGCCCATAAGAACGCGGGGCCCTGGGCACATGCCCGTTGTGCCCTGGCCCTGCAGGAGTGAAAAATTACATCAGACACCGACACAATTTAAATCTTGCCTGAGCATCCCGTCCACCTCCGCATAGTAAAGCCCAAGGAACCTATAGAGGAGGATTTTTTTAAAGTTTGGAGGACAGGGTCCAGATCTAGCGGCGGCCGGCTTCGCTCCCCAGCTCTAGCTTTTTAGGGGTATCCTAAATATATTTTGTTTTCTCAATTCATAGGTATTTCAAATATTTTATTTATCCTTTTTTTTTTTTGGGGGGGGGGCCCGGACCATCTGGCTCCCCACCCCCGTATCCGCGCCTGCATATCCCATATATGCCCGTAAAAAATCAAGGTTCTTTGAATAAGTTCTATGTCTGAGATGTATTAGAATATGACTCTACTGCAGTGGTATTCATTGCGCGGCTCGCGAGCCGCTGGCGGCTCGCAATGACTCAATTCACGGCTCTCGAAAAATATATAAATTAATTAATAAAAAAAAATACATAGAAAAATAATTTAATAATTTATCAAGAAAGATATATATTTTCATGAGGTGAGATGGAAGACAAAGTCACAGTAAGCGATAACATTCTAACATCCCTGCCCTAGTCGTACAGAAATCATACGTGTCTACTACGGGAAAACTATATTGCACTTGCAGCCCAGTACTACTTAATTTAATTAGTTGAGTTACGCTAACTTGCAGTAGCTGCGGCTCTCTAAATCAATGTGTTTAACCAAAGTGGCTCTCTTGCAAAAATTAGTGAATAACACTGCTCTACTGAATCATAACAAATGTTATTTTGCCCTTTTACTGCATAATTTAGTAGTTATTTGCAATATGACTTTGTTGCGATAACGCAACGATGGGCACAATACCACATGCGCGTGTTGCGAAAACGCAACGATGGTCAATGCGGTCTTTAGCTTCCTTATACAGTTTTGTGTATTATATCGAATCGTAAGCAATGTCATTGCTTGATTATGAAAGGGTGTAATTAAAGAATACTGTTTTGTGTTCTTATTTATTGAAAATATCTTTACAGTAAGAAATTCAGCATAGTACATGAATAAATCAATACTATACAAAAAGTTTATATTTGCAATATTCTAACCATATAATGCGCTTTCCCTGTAATTAGGAAACAGCTATGGCCCCCATTATCTAGTACTCAACCTGTGTAAATTAATGGACTCTTTTACATTCAAAGTTATTAAAAATCAATTCAGAATTTTGTAAAATGAAAGAAGAATTCGTTGTCCTTCATGTTCACATTGCTAACCTACTCAGGCGGTACTTTTGTGGTAATCTAATGAGCACTTAAAATGTAAGGGAACATTGCATTTGTTGCAAACATAGACAGTTTGACTTTTACATTGCCTACATCGGCGTCGACTTTCAGGAATACTCTTTGAAATATCATGTCCCTTATTGTCATATCTCTCCTCATCTGCATGTGCATTTTGAGCAGTAAGCATTCTCTGTCTGCCTGGATTACATGCCGGTACTCCATACTTCTTCAGCTGGTGTTGCACAACATGGCGCGTAAAAGCTAAAAGATCTTCTTTATACCCGCCTTCCCGAGCAAATAACCATGCATTGTTCATACATACATTCAGCAAATATGATAGAATAGGGATGTACCATTTTTTCCTCGAATTGCGATACGGTACTTGGCTACGTTCTGGTCTAGCCTGTCTACACCACCCATGTTTGAGTTGTACATTCCAATTACTGAAGGCATGGGTATCACCACTCTTTTACGTTCAGCTGCTGACCAACGCTGAACTTGCTTGACGGGGTGCACGCCATAATGAGTAGATGCGATGGTAACCACACCATTATCGTTCCACATTACCACTGAAATGCCTGAGTCTTTCTCAAGAAAATGCTCCTCACTTCCTCGTGAGCGTTTCTCAAACTGTTTGGCATTGCTCAGGGGACTTTTTTCTGTTCTGTTGCTACGAATGGTTCCAGTCGCAGAGTGTCCCCTTTCCTTGATTGCTTCCAAGAGTCTGATTGACGTGAAGAAGTTGTCAAAGACTAGAGAGAACTTTCTTCCAGGGTACTGAGACTCAAGTCTATCAAGTATGTTTAGAACTACTTCTCCACCTAGGCCATACATGTCTTTATAGCAGCTGTCACCCTTCGTTGCATATTTTCCTTGATACATGTCAATGAAGTAAGAATATCCTAATGGAGAAGCTGCTACCCATCCTTTATAACCCCAGCGAATAGGTTTGCCACGGATGAACTGTTTAGTGGGATGGCCTCCGTAGTAAGGGATCATTGACTCATCAATAGACACTGAAGTTGGACCAAAGACTTCACCATACTTCAGGAAACGTTCATTTAGAATGTCTAGAAAAGGACGCACTATTGCAAACTTGTCCTCTTTATCAAGATTAGTGTTGTCGGCTGCATGAAAATGTTTCATTATTTCATCAAAACGGTTTCTCCGCATTGAACTTGCTATGAGCTCATTTCGGACATCAGGTTCCGTTGCCCAGTAAAGACGACGGCGTGGCAAAGTGTTGTAGCCAGAGAGCAATAAAATGCTAATAAACACTTTCATCTCATTGCATGACAACTGAAATGTGTGGTTTCCCTTTTGCACTGCACACATCACAGTATCTTTGGTCAGCCTCTCTATAGCAAGAGTGTCCAGGAACAGCTCAAATATTTCATTTGGTTGACGAGGTAGATCAGCTGTTGAAGGCCTGTAAGGGTAACTTGTAATTTTTTCCATGAAAGGAACATCATCCTCATGCCACTGTCTGATCTTGAGGTATTTTCTCCCAGCCTTCCTCGAAATCGACTTTGAAGAACTAGGCTGTGGGGCACTATCCTCTTGCATGTCAACTTGCAGAGTTGAATCTTCTTGGAGACAAGGTGATTCATTGGTTCGGAGTTCAGCTTCACTCAGAAGCTGGGATCCAGGAAGATTTCTAATCTCGACATGATCTTCTTCACCAGAATCTTCATCAGTCTCATTCCCATCATCTGGAGGTGTTATGTAGATTGTTATTTGGTTTTCTGATTCTTTCATTGCACCTTTATCTTCTCCATCTGTGTCGTCTTCGATAGGCTTTTCAACTTCTTCTAAAATTTCATGCAACCTCAAAGGTCTGTGGGAAAAAATGAACACTGAGTTAGTAAAAGTCGGACATAAAAGAAAAGTAATTGTTTTTATTATAAAGAGCAATTCTACTGTCTCTTCTCTGAATTTAGCTCTTGTTTCTATTGTATTGTCACTAAAGTTGTATGCCCACCGATGCGATAACGCAACACCCACAAGGGGCAGAGTGCCCATGGTTGCGTTTTCGCATCAGAAAAGAAATGCAAATTCTACGGATTCATACGAAGTACACAACACCACCAAAGTTTTACATAATATCAGTATTGGGTACTAGAATCCATAATCTTACTATTTACTAGTGAAGGGAGCTTAAGCCTTACAAAATACACGATACTTACTTATTTTTGTGAGAAGACATCGCGAGTCAAATTTTAATGACACTTCTAGGAATTCCTGATACTAGGCAGCTCTCTCAGGGGGAGAAAAAGTAAACTGGACCAGTAGCTATGAGTGTCAGCTACACACTGGCGAGTTCAGATCCTCTGTCACATTCTTTCCTGCGAGTACAAGTGGAAACATGTATAGGTATGTTTTGTGTTGCGAAAACGCAACCATGGGCTTATATGGGATATGCCTACAGCCGACGACACATTCCGTTTTATAGTTGCAGTACATTAAAAGCGAATCAGTTATGTACCGACTATCCGCACACACTCGAGATTTCCCCCCCCCCCCCCCCCCATGTATCCGCCCCTGGCGTAAGGAGTGTAGCCATTTGTTGTTTTCGCCATGGAGACTCTTTCCCAAGCTGCCCAGAGGGACGACGTGTTGATTGAACTCTTGAAAGCTTTGAGACTACAGGGGGAGAAACAAGAAAGAGCACAGCAACAACAAGAAAGAACACTCCAAGAACTCAAAGAACAACAAGAAAGAGCACAGCAACAACAAGAAAGGACACTCCAAGAACTCAAAGAACAACAAGAAAGAGCACAGCAACAATTAACAAGAAAGAGCACAGTAACAACAAGAAGGAACACTCCAAGAACTCAAAGAACAGCTAGAAGATCGCTTCACGGGATTACAGCAACAGCTACAAGCAGTACAAGATGGAAGTGAGTCAGTGCGAAGAGAAATGACTGATGTAACCACGAAGTTAAGACAACACCTGATAGAAGTGGAGAAAGAACACACAAATCTTCAACAAGAGATGGAGGTGGTACGGGAGACGACACACAAAGAAATATTAGAAGTGCAGGGAAACGTGAACCGTACAGAATAGGCAGTTTGTGACGTAAGTGACAGAGTGAAGGCCCTTGAAGACTGTTTGGCTGGAAACGGACAGCCAGTGCCTGTAGGGGCTACTTGTACGGTGTACCCAAGATGCTTCTCCTACGCAAGTCCGGGGTAGTTTGAGCCCTGTTTCGCCTGAGTTTATCCCCGCAAGAAGTTCCGCCAGCCCCATGAGTGTGCTGGGGTTGCCTGTTACGAAGAAGGAACAGGAGTTTGATAGCAAGGTATCCTGGGAGGCTTACCGCGCTCAGTTTGAGCTGTTGGCAGCTCGGAAAGAATGGGATGACCAAGAATGTGCGGTTCAGCTGGCCACTATAGCCTGGAAGGGGCGGCGCTGGAGGTCCTTGCTCAACTCGACAATGCGA
The DNA here is from genome assembly GCF_024679095.1 of Eriocheir sinensis. Taxonomy (NCBI): domain Eukaryota; kingdom Metazoa; phylum Arthropoda; class Malacostraca; order Decapoda; family Varunidae; genus Eriocheir; species Eriocheir sinensis. The sequence continues at coordinate 1,023,246 of NC_066539.1, forward strand.
CAAAAGGCAGCTACAGCGGGCTGACACAGGCCCTGGAGCAACGATATGACACCAAGCACCAGAACGAGCTCTTCAGGGTTAGGTTCAGATCCCGCAACGGGAGGCGCGGCGAGTGTCTTCAGGAACTCGCTCAGGACCTTGAGAGCATGGCGGTTTTCCTGCGTGATCAATTATCGATGCCCTGGACAGCCCTCAGCTGAAGATACAAGTGAAGCAAGCTAAGCCAACATCAATGCAGGAAGCTCTGGCACGTGCCATGGAGTTTGAGTCCCTTGTTTGGTCTAGCTTGTCAAGCTTCAGGGACGACTCGACTTCTGGCTTTAGGGCACGAAAAGGCGCTGTCAGCGACACAGACAGGTTCCAAGGAACGTGCTGGTACTGCGACAAGGTTGGGCACAAGTAGAACGAATGCTATAAGAGGAAGAAGGAATATGAAAGTGGCGCTAGGAAGAAGCCCAGGGAAGGACCCAAGTGCTGGACCTGTGGAAAAAAGGGGCACTGGAAGAATGAGTGTCAGAAAAATGTGCCCCCAACGAGGGACCACAACTCGGGCGAGGGAAACTAAGGAGGACTGGTTCACGAAGGCAACGACCAGTCTGTCTTGTACATGCCCCGAAGATATCAGTGTGCAGGAGAACCACCATGACAAGCTGCCAAGTGGAGGGCAAGGTTGACGGAGTGTTGTGGCCTGTGGTCGTCGACACGCTCGGAACGCACACTGGTGCGGCCTGACGTGGTGAGTCATCGTCGGCTTCCTAAGGCGCCGCATCAACTAAGCGGAGTCACAGGACACTACGCAGAGCTCAGAGGCCCAGTGGAAGTGAAGTTTGAGCTCGGAGGAAAGGAAGAGTTCCTCTCTGTCTACGTGGCTGATATGGACGACCCCTGCATCCTAGGTATGGATTATCTTGTCTCCCACAGGTGCGAGCTGGACTTCCGCGCTAAGCAGCTGACTGTAGGAGGAATGAGGGTGCCACTGACGACTGTGAACAAGGAGGGCCTGCCAGTGACGATCAAGCGCACCACCATTATTCCTCCGAGGTCAGAGATGCTGTTACCCCGTCAAATTACGGGTGCCACCCCAGCTAACCTGTGTGTGGTAGAGAGTGGAAGTCGATGCCCGGTGGAAAACGGGGTGATTGTAGGCAGTACTTTGGTAGACCCTGCTGCAGGGGAAGTGCCTGTCGTCATGGCCAATGTCTCATTCAGCCCAAAGAAAAGAAAACAAGGGACCATTATGGGTTTGTGCCAAGAGATCGACCAGGAACCGAGAACCTGTGTCTGCAGGAGAACCCTGACGAAGCCGCAGGAGGAGCTGCCCGACTTCCTGCGCGACCTGTTTGCCAGGAGCTCCCAGTGTCTAGAGGAGCCCCAAGTGGAACAGCTCAGGGAGCTTCTCGTAAGGAATGCAGATGTGTTTTCCACAGGAGACCTGGACTTGGGGTGTACGGACCTGATAGAGCACCACATCGACACAGGTAGCCACTGCCCAGTGAAGCAAGCTCCTCGAAGGATGGCACCAGCCCGTCGCAAGGAGATGGATGAGGTGATGGATGATCTCCGGCACCAGGAGTTAATCGAGCGGTCCAGCAGCCCGTGGGCGTCAGCTGTAGTGCTCGTCAGGAAAAAGGACGGTTCCCTCAGGTGCTGCGTGGACTACCGAGCCCTCAACGATCTCACCATCAAGGATTCATACCCACTCCCACGGATCGACGACACGCTCGACGCTTTGGTGGGCTCCAAGTGGTTTTCAACACTAGATATGAAGTCTGGGTATCACCAAGTCAAAATGTCGGAGCAGGACAAAGAGAAAACAGCCTTCTCCTACGGTCAAGGCCTGTGGCAGTTTAAGGTCATGCCCTTTTGCCTGTGCAACGCGCCGGCCACGTTCGATCGAGCGGCTGATGGAGAGGGTGCTGGAGGGACTTCACTGGAAGACGGCACTCATCTACCTCGACGACGTGATTGTCTTTGGCCAGACCTTGGCGCAGAAGTTGGAAAGGCTATCAGAGGTTTTCGCCCGGTTTAGAGCTGCACACCTTAAGCTCAGCCCAAAGAAATGCCGCCCATTCCAAAAGGAGGTCCAATACTTGGGACACATCGTGAGCGAGGCTGGAGTACGCACTGATCCTGAGAAGGTGGCCGCGGTAAGGGACTGACCGACACCCACCAACGTGAAGGAGCTGCGGAGCTTCCTCGGGTTGTGCTCATACTACCGCAGGTTAGTGAAAGGCTTCGCTACGATTGCTGCACCACTGCACGTCCTGACGAAGAAGGGGCGCAAGTTTGAGTGGACAGCGGAAACTCAGGTTGCCTTTGAGAAGCTCAAGGAGGCCCTCATCAGCTCCCCTGTACTCACCTACCCAGACCCCTTTAAGCCTTTTATACTGGATTGTGATGCCAGTGATGAGGGGATTGGTGGAGTGCTGTCCCAGGCATGTGCCGGCATGGAACGGGTTGTGGCCTACTTCAGCAAGAAGCTCACCCCAGCCGAGAAAAACTATTGCGTAACCCGGAAAGAACTCCTGGCAGTAGTCAAGAGCCTTGACTTTTTCCATACTTACCTGTACGGTGCAACTTTCACCATCTGCACGGATCACGCTGCATTGCGGTGGTTGAAGTCACTGAAAAACCCTGAGGGCCAGCTTGCTCGCTGAATAGGTAAACTAGAGCAGCATCACTACACTATTGTGCACCGATCTGGGCTAACACACGGTAACGCGGACAGCTTGAGCCGGCGCCCCTGCCTACCTGAGTGTCAACATTGCCTCCAGAGGGAAAGCGTCCAGAATATGTGCCGCTGCACTACAGTGGAACAGACAGTGGAGGTGCCATGGGAAGACTTGGGAAAACTGCAGCAGGAGGACCGAGATCTGAGACCAATTATGGAGTGGCTGAGTCAGTCGTCAACGCGACCTGGGTGGGAGGTAATCTCAAGAAAAATCCCTACCACCAAGAATTACTGGACTCAGTGGTACACTCTTCGGATGGACAACGGGGTGTTGCAGCGACGCTGGGTTTCTCATGATGGTCTTGACCACTACTGGTCCACGGTGCTACCTATGAAGTCCCGGGAAGGCGTCTTGAAAGAAATGCACGACAGCATCACCAGCGGATACCTTGGGGTAAAGAAGACACTGAGTCGCCTGCGCCAAAGGTTCTACTGGGTTGGCATGAGGAAGGATGTGGAAGAATGGTGTCACGCTTGTGAGGTGTGCTGTGCAAAGAAGGGCCCCAAGAAGCGTCACCGTGCCCCATTGCAACTATACCAGGTTGGAGCCCCCATGGAACGGGTGGCAGTGGATATAGTAGGACCCTTGCCTCTGACGACGAACGGAAATAGGTACATCTGCGTCACAACGGATTACTTCACCAAGTGGCCGGAAGCCTACGCCATCCCTTACCAGGAAGCCACTACCATCACTAAGGTATTGGTGGAGGAGTTCTTCTGTCGCTTCGGTGTGCCTAACGAGCTCCGTTCCGACTAGGGAAGGAATTTTGAGTCAACAGTCCTTGCTGAGTGCTGCAAGCTTCTGGGTATCAAGAAGACCCGGACCACCCCTCTGCACCCACAGTCAGATGGAATGGTGGAGAGGTTTAATTCGATGTTGGGCCAGGAGTTGGCCAAGCAGTGCAATAATGACCAGTCTTCATGGGATCAGAAGCTGCCTGCGCTCCTCATGGCCTACAGGTCTGCCGCCCACGAGACAACAGGGTATTCACGGGCAAAGCTGATGTTTGGACGTGAGCTGCGATTGCCGGTGGACCTACTGACAGGAAGGCCTCCTGGGGAAAGCCTTCCAATGGACGCTTCCAGTTTTGTCCGTCAACTAGAGGAACGGCTGGAAGAGGTGCACCATCAAGTCCGTGGTGCCATGAAGTTCTCCGGGGAGGCCATGAAGCGCAGTTACAATATGAGGGTAAGCCACGTTGACTTCGAGGAAGGAGACCAAGTCTGGCTTTACAACCCGCAGAGGAAGAAAGGACAGTTTCCGAAGTTACAGAGCCCCTGGGAAGGCCCTTATACTGTGCTAGAACGCCTCTCCGACGTGACTTACCGAATCCGGAGAACGGAAAGGACCAAGCCGAAAGTTGTCAACGTCAACCGGCTATGGAGGTACCACGGTCCGGGAAACTACACCTGGGACAACTACAGACACCCAGCAGCCGACGAAAACGCAAGGGACGTCCAGGACCGAGAGGAGGTCGACGACGACATAGGTCTTCTGGACCTTTCAGTCGAGGGAGATAACCTCCCGGCTTCGGCAGATGTTCCAGAGACACCCCAAGAAGCGGACGACGACGAGGTGCACCAGGAGACAGACGCGCAGTAGGCACCGAGCAGAAGACAGAGACAACGCAGGCGTCCACGGCGATACGACGATTATTGTTTTTGATTAATTTTCTTATGTTTGTATATAGTTAAGTGTGTGATCGGGACGATCACAATTAAGAGGGGGGAATAGTGTTGTGCTGGAAGCTTCCCCCGGGGTCTATGGGCCTCTGGAAGACTCTGGGAGGAGCGAGCAGGGGGGCGGGGACCAAGGCCCCGCCCGCGGCCAGGCGCCAGGCGGGAAGTGTTGCCATCTCGCACATATTTTTGCTACATATTGTATGATCTAATATACACTGTAACGTTCTAGACTGTACTGTTCTGTATATATATATATATATATATATATATATATATATATATATATATATATATATATATATATATATATATATATATATATATATATGAGAAGAGGGCGAGAGTGGTCAGTCCCAGTCATAGTTTTTTTTTTTTTTTTACAGCTAAGGAGACAGTTCAAGGGTGTAAAGAAAAAAAAAAAAAGCCTGCTACTCACTGCTCCTGAATAGAAATCAAAGGAGAGTCCAAAAAGAGAGATCAATTTCGGGAGGAGAGGTGTCCTGATACCCTCCTCTTGAAAGAGTTGAAGTCGTAGGCAGGAGGAAATACAGATGAAGGAAAATTGTTCCAGAGCTTACAAGCGTGAGGGATGAAAGAGTGAAGATGATGGTTGACTCTTGCATAAGAGGTTAGGACAGTATAGGGATGAGCATGAGTAGAAAGACGTGTGCAGCGGGGCCGCGGGAGGGGGGGAGGCATGCAGTTAGCAAGCTCAGAAGAGCAGTCAGCATGAAAATATCGATAGAAGATAGAAAGAGAGGTAACATGGCGGCGGAATTTGAGAGGTAGAAGACTATCAGTATGAGGAGGAGAGTTGATGAGACGAAGAGCCTTTGACTCCACTCTGTCAAGGAGAGCTGTGTGAGTCGACCCCCCCCCCCCCCCCACACACACACACATGAGATGCATACTCCATACGAGGGCGGACAGGGCTCCTGTAAATGGATAGCAACTGTGCGGGGGAGAAGAACTGGCGGAGACGGTACAGAACGCCCAGCCTAGAGGAAGCTGATTTAGTAAGAGATGAGATATGAAGTTTCCAGTTGAGATTTGGAGTTAAGGATAGACCGAGAATGTTTAGTGTTGAGGGTGATAGCTGAGTGTTGTCGAAGAATAGGGGATAGTTGTTTGGAAGATTGTGTCGAGTGGATAGGTGGATAAACTGTTTTTGAGGCATTGAAGGACACCAGTTCCTCTTGCCCAGTCGGAAATAATAGTAAGGTCTGAGGCTAAGCGTTCTGTTGCCTCCAGCCTTGAATCGTTAAGTTCCTGTAGGGTGGGTCTTCTATTAAAAGAAGTTGAGTAATGCAGAGTGGAGTCATCGGCGTAAGAATGGATAGGACAGTTCGTTTTGGAAAGAAGATCATCAATGAACAACAGAAAGAAAGTGGGATATAGGACAGAACCCTGTGGGACACCACTGTTAATAGGTTTAGGGGAAGAACAGTGACCGTCCACCACAGCAGAAATAGAACGGTCAGAAAGGAAACTGGAGATAAAGGTACAGAGAGAAGGATAGAAACCGTAGGAGGGTAGTTTGGAAAGCAAAGATTTGTGCCAGACCCTATCAAAAGCTTTTGATATGTCCAGCGCAATAGCAAAGGTTTCACCGAAACGGCTAAGAGAGGATGACCAAGAGTCAGTTAGGAAGGCAAGGAGATCACCAGTGGAACGTCCCTTGCGGAACCCATACTGGCGATCAGATAGAAGGTTAGAAATGGAAAGGTGCTTTTGAATCTTCCGGTTAAGGATTGATTCAAAAGCTTTAGATAGACAGGAAAGTAAAGCTATAGGGCGGTAGTTTGAGGGATTGGAACGGTCACCCTTCTTAGGCACAGGCTGTATGAAGGCATACTTCCAGCAGGAAGGAAAGGCAGATGTTGATAGGCAGAGACGAAAGAGTTTGACCAGGCAGGGTGTCAGCACGGAAGCACAGTTTTTAAGGACAATAGGAGGCACTCCATCAGGTCCATAAGCCTTCTGAGAGTTGAGGCCAGAGAGGGCATAGAAAACATCATTTGGAAGAATTTTAATAACTGGCATAAAGGAGTCAGAGGGGGGATGAGTAGGAGGAATATGCCCAGAATCGTCCAGGGTGGAGTTCTTACAGAAATTTTGTGCGAAGAGTTCAGCCTTAGAGACAGATGAGACGGCAGTGCTGCCGTCAGGGTTAAGGAGAGGAGGGAAAGAGGAAGAAGTGAAATTGGAGGAGATATTTTTGGCTAGATGCCAGAAGTCACGGGAAGAATTAGAAGAAGCAAGATGTTGACATTTTCTATTGATAAAAGAAGTTTTGGTAAGTCGGAGAATAGATTTGGCACGATTCCGGGCTGAAATGTAAAGGTCAAAGTTAGCGGGTGTTCGAAGGCTCTGGAACCTTTTGTGAGCTGCCTCTCTATCTTTAATAGCACGAGAACAAGCATGATTAAACCAAGGCTTTTTAGCATGAGGAGTAGAGAAAGAACGTGGAATGTATGCCTCCATTCCAGAGACAATCACCTCTGTGATGCGCTGAGCACACACAGAGGGGTCTCTCTCCTGGAAACAGTAATCATTCCACGGGAAATCGGAAAAGTACATCCTCAGGTCGTCCCACCGAGCTGAAGCAAAATGCCAGAAGCATCGCCTCTTCGGTGGGTCCAGAGGATGTACAGGAGCGATAGGACAGGATACAGAAATAAGGTTATGATCGGAGGAGCCCAACGGAGAGAACAGTTTGACAGAGTAAGCAGAAGGATTAGAGGTAAGGAAGAGGTCTAGAATGTTGGGCCTGTCTCCAAGACGGTCGGGAATACGAGTAGGGTGCTGAACCAACTGCTCTAGGTCGTTGAGGAGAGCAAAGTTGTAGGCTTGCTCATCAGGCTGGTCAGTGAAAGAGGATGAAGTCAAAGCTGGTGGTGAACATTGAAGTCTCCTAAGATGGAGATTTCAGCGAAGGGAGAGTGAGTCAAAGTGTGCTCCACTTTAGAGTTCAAATAGTCAAAGAATTTTACATAGTTAGTAGAGTTAGGTGAGAGATAAACAGCACAGATGTATTTAGTAATAGAATGACAATGAAGTCTTAGCCAGATGGTAGAAAATTATGAAGAGTCAATGTCGTGGGCACGAGAGCAAGTGATGTCGTTGCGCACGTAGGCGCAACATCCAGCTTTAGATTTAAATTTAGGATAAAGAAAGTAGGAGGGAACAGAGTAGAGGTTGCTGTCAGTAGCCTCAGAAACCTGTGTTTCGGTGAGGAAGAGAAGGTGAGGTTTAGATGGTGTTCCACAGAATGAAAATTAGAACGAAGACCGCGAATGTTGCAGAAATTGATGAGGAGGTTCGAGGAGTTATTAGGACACCTCTCAAGTCGGCAGCCAAAAGGGGACTCCTCCCTGGGGGAGTTTATGGTCCCCCCCCCCTCCCCCAGGCGGGGACTCCGAGGCCCTGTAATTTTTCGCCATTTTGAATTTTGAATTTTGGGAAAAGGTGTGGAACTGTCTGGAGAGGAACTGTCCTTAGAGAGCATGCTGAACTGCTCTCTGATGTTGATGAGACAAAAGGGAAACGGTTAGCGAGGACATGGGAAGGGTCCTTGAAGGGCTTCAGCACCTTCCTCGCTTCCCATATATCCTCACCGGGAGTAGCTCACGCCCATTCGGTAGGTGTCTTCCTACCTACTAGTGGCCAGTGAAGAGTCAAGAATGAATTGTACTACTTAGGAAGAATATTAAACTACAGAAGCTGTGCAAGGTGTTTACATATCTCCCTCCCACGGAGTCTTGTGACGGCGACACGGAGCCCAAGTATTACGTCCGGCATAACAATTCTTATGGGGAGATAATTTTGTCCAGGTGTTGTATGGCATCTCAGCACTGCGCGCGCGGGCACATGGGCGGAGCAAGGAAGCTTCTAGAAGCAGCGTGGACTACGTGACTGAAAGAGAGAGGGGGGAACAAGGGTGAGGTGGCTGATGCCAAGCCAAGAATTTGGGCGGGAAGGAGCTCTGCCTAGCGGCGACCACGTGATGTCTAGCGAGGAGTAGGGGGCCCAAGGGTGAGCCGAAGGACGCCAAGCCAAGAATTCGGGCGAGAATGAACTCTGTCAAGCGGCGACCACGTGATGTCTGGCGGACACCAGGGGTAACGAGGAGGGAGTGGGGTGGGCCTCTCCGTGTAAGGTTAGGGGGAAAATTCCACGCGGTAACGGATCCTGGCGACACTTATATTTACTTATAATACTTAAAACTACTTTTTCTTCCCTAATTTCTATTTATCCGTCCTTAATTAAATACTGGCATTACAAGTGCACCCCATCTTCGGAGAGGGCTTCTACGAACTCAGGTGAGTTGAAATGTGAGGTTCTGTTTGTTACTGTACTGTTATGCTGGAAGCTTCTCCCGTGGTCTATGGGCCTCTGGAACACTCCGGGAGGAGCAAGCAGGGGGGCGGGGAGCAATGGATCCGCCCGCGCCCCGCGGGGCACAGCCAGGCGCCAGGCGGGAAGTGTTGCCAACTCGCCCAGATTTTTACTACTTGTTCATTCTTGTATGATCGAATATACTGTAACGTTCTAGACTGTACCGTTCGGTATATATATAGGAGAAGAGGGCGAGAGGAGTCAGCCCCAGTCATAGTAAGCCATAGTCAGCTTGTGGTCAGTGAAGAGTCAAAGTGAATTCTACTACTAAGGAAGAACATTAAACCACAGAAGCTGTGCAAGGTGTTTTACATATCTCCCTCAAACGGAGTCTCCTGTCGGCGACACGGATCCCAAATAACACGTCCGGCATAACATTGGCGTCAAGAGTGTAGGCATTTGTTTTTTTCGCTATGGAGACTCGTTCCCAAGCTGCCCAGAGGGACGACATGTTGACTGAACTTTTGGAACCCTTGAGACTACAGGGGGAGAAACAAAAAAGTGCACTCCGCGAACTCAAGGAACAACAAGAAAGAGCGCAGCAACAACAAGAAGGAACACTCCAAGAACTCAAAGAACAACAAGAAAGAGCACAGCAACAACAAGAAAGAGCACAGCAACAACAAGAAAGAGCACAGCAACAACAAGAAGGATCACTCCAAGAACTCAAAGAACAGCTAGAACATCGCTTCACAGGATTACAGCTACAGCTAAAAGTAGCACAAGATGAAAGTGAGACAGTGCGAAGAGAAATGACTGATGTGACCACGAGCTTGGGACAACGCCTGATAGAAGTGGAGAAAGAACACACAAATCTTCAACAAGAGATGGAGGTACTGGTACGGGAGACGACACACAAAGAAATATTAGAAGTAAGTGACAGAGTGAAGGCCCTTGAAGACTGCTTGGCTGGAAACGGACAGCCAGTGCCTGCAGGGGCTAGTTGTACCCAAGATGCTTCTCCTACGCAAGTCCGGGGTGGTTTGAGCCCTGTTACGCCTGAGTTTACCCCCGCGAGAAGTTCCGCCAGCCCCATGAGTCTGCTGGGTTCGCCTGTTAGAAAGAAGCCTCAGGAGTTTGATGGCAAGGTCTCCTGGGAGGCTTACCGCGCTCAGTTTGAGCTGTTGGCAGCTCGGAACGGATGGGATGACCAAGAGCGGTACAGCTGGCCACTAGCCTGAAAGGGGCGGCGCTGGAGGTCCTTGCTCAGCTCGACAATGCGACAAAGAGCAGCTACAGCGGGCTGGCACAGGCGCTGGAGCAACGATATAACACCAAGCACCAGAACGAGCTCTTCAGGTTTAGGTTCAGAACCCGCAACAGGAGGCACGGCGAGTCTCTTTAGGAACTCCCTCAGGACCTTAAGGGCATGGCGCACAAGGCATACCCAGGTGCCAGCCCTGACCTACTGACGGTTTTGCTGCGTGATCAATTCATCAATGCCCTGGACAGCCCTCTGCTGAAGATACAAGTGAAACAAACTAGGCCAACATCAATGCAGGAAGTTCTGGCACGTGCCATGGAGTTTGAGTCCCTTAATTGTTAGGTCTACCTTGTCAAGCTTCAGGGACTACTCAATTTCTGGCTTTAGGGCACGAAAGGGCGCTGTCAGCGACACAGACAGGTTCCAAGGAACGTGCTGGTACTGCGACAAGGTTGGGCACAAGGAGAACGAATGCTATAAGAGGAAGAAGGAATATGAAGGTGGCGTTAGGAAGAAGCCCAGGGAAGGACCCAAGTGCTGGACCTGTGGAGAAAAGGGGCACTGGAGGAATGAGTGTCGGAAAAATGTGCCCCCGGCGAGGGACCACCACTCGGGAAACTAAGGAGGACTGGTTCACGGGGGCAACGACCGGTCTAGCCTGTAGTACATGCCCCGAAGATATCAATGTGCATAAGAACCACCATGACGAGCTGCCAAGTGGAGGGCAAGGTTGACGGAGTGTTGTGGCCTATGGTCGTCGACACAGGCTCGGAACGCACACTGGTGCGGCCTGACGTGGTGAGTCATCGTCGGCTTCCTAAGACGTCGCATCGACTGTGCGAAGTCACTGGACACTACGCAGAGCTCAGAGGCCCAGTGGACGTGAAGTTTGAGCTAGGAGGAAAGGAAGAGTTCCTCTCTGTCTACGTGGCTGATATGGACGACCCCTGCATCCTAGGTATGGATTATCTTGTCTCCCACAGGTGCGAACTGGACTTCCGCGCTAAGCAGCTGACTGTAGGAGGAAGGAGGGTACCACTGACGACTGTGAACAAGGAGGGCCTGCCAGTGACGGTCAAGCGCACCATCATTATTCCTCCGAGGTCAGAGATGCTGTTGCCTTGTCAAATTACGGGTGCCCCCCCAGCTAGCCTGTGTGTGGTAGGGAGTGGAAGTCGATGCCCCGTAGAGAACGGGGTGATTGTAGGCAGTACTTTCGTAGACCCTGCTGCAGGGGAAGTGCCTGTCGTCGTGGCCAATGTCTCCTTCAGCCCAAAGAAAAGAAAACAAGGGACCATGGTGGGGTTGTGCCAAGAGATCGACCAGGAACCGAGAACCTCGATTCCCGTCTCTGCCTACTCTAGGAGTGCACGTAGGTTTTCTCTTCGGTACATAGTGGTAGTAACGTTGCTCAACCTTGAGGAGGAGGATGAATCATAAGGGGTAATGTGTGTGTGTGTGTGTGTGTGTGTGTGTGTGTGTGTGTGTGTGTGTGTGTGTGTGTGTGTGTGTGTGTGTGTCGTGCCCAGTGACCGGTGTATCAACGACCTGTTGATCGGAGGAGGAAAGATGAGTCACGAGAGCGATAAACATGGGAAAAATGAATTATTCAACTTTGTTACACAATTGGGAGACTACTTATGATACTAGCGAATAAGGCACGAGTCTATTTAAGGGAGCAAGGGGTTATGTCACTTTTGGAGAGGGTGATGAACACTGAGGCGGGAAGCACTTGGGGGAGATAGACACACATACCTGTTGATCGGAGGAGGAAAGATGAGTGACGAGGCCGAATGTTTCGTGCTTCCGATCTTATATAAGGGTGGGGGACGCAGGGTGGAGCCAAGAAAACGGAAGTGAGTGGGCGTGGTTTGGGGAGTGATGTGTTTGTGTATGATTATGGACGAAGGAGGGAAGTGAGGCCGTGTATCCTACCCTTCGTTTGTGACTTAATACCGGCAGGTGTCGAACCTACACTTAACGCGGCCAAAGAAATCTACCAATGTGTTGAAAACTTATAGGAAGGTAAATTGGTAAGGTGTTGCATGGCATCTCGGCCAATGCGCGCGCCGCAGAAGGGGCGGAGTACGGAAGCTCCTAGAAGCTGGTGGGAACCACGTGACTGGAGAGAGAAAGGGGGGAACAAGGGTGATGGGGCCGACGCCACTCAGCACTTTTGGCGGGAAGGGACTGCAGTCTGCCTCTGGCCACGTGATGTCTGGCGGACACCAGGGGTAACGAGGAGGGAGTAGGGTGGGCCTCTCGATATAAGACTCGGGAACATTCCACGCAGTAATGGATCCTGGCGACACTTATAGCGTGTTCCATTTAGCGTAACCCGTTTCTGGGTCGTGATCTGGCGTGTTCCATTTAGCGGAGCTGATCAGCTGACGCCGCAACCTGCAGTATAAGGGCGTAATGGTGGGCTGGAGGTACCTGTTACGTCGCGGCCTATTGCGCCGGTAGGCTTCTTCCCGGTGGGGCCTGATGGTCGGCCCAGCCCGTTATGGCGCAGGCAAGTGTTTATAGTGGCACCATCTTGTATTGGCTCATGCTGCCCTCCCGGAGCTCATCTTTAATCCTAGAATCTAGAGTCCGGGTTGATAGGTGGTCTTCTGGACAGCATGTGGGTAGTTTTAAGCCACTCGGCGGCGACTGAAAAATCCCAGCTTGGTGGCACCGGTTTAGAGGATCTGGGTGACCCGGAGGGACCCCGCTGCAGAGCAGGGTTCGGCCAGATCACTTTCAACAAGAGTCCCTTGATAGAGAGAGTCCCGACAACCTTAGATTTGGACGCTATTATTGGCCCTGTTTTCGCCGCGCTTTTCAAACGCTAGCACACGCTCTCTTTTGTATTTCTGTTTTACAGCCATACGGGTCGTCCAATGAAACTGAGCACACTTGTGTCAGACCTGCACACCTTCCCCTAACAGCCAGCAGGGAGCCAGCAGCCAGCGAGCTCTGGGAAAGTAAATAAGAGACATTTTGTGTCTCTTATTTATTATTTATTATTTATTATTTGTGTGTGTGGGGGAGGCGGTGGCTGAGTCAACAGAGTGACGGCCCCGCGTTCGGGAGGACGCGAGTTCAATCCCCGACCGGTGCCACCAAGCTGGGATTTTTCAGTCGCCGCCGAGTGGCTTAAAACTACCCACATGCTGTCCAGAAGACCACCTATCAACCCGGACTCTAGATTCTAGGATTAAAGATGAGCTCCGGGAGGGCAGCATGAGCCAATGCAAGATGGCGCCACTATAAACACTCGCCTGCGCCAGAACGGGCTGGGCCGACCATCAGGCCCCACCGGGAAGAAGCCTTGGGCCGACCATCAGGCCCCACCGGGAAGAAGCCTTCCGGGAAAATAGGCCGCGACGTAAAAAAAAAAAAAAAAAAAAAAAAAACGTATCTCCAGCCCACCATTACGCCCTTATAATTCACCATAATTTGGTCACCAGCCATTGTAATGTACCGTAAGGTTACAGTAGATTATTATTAGCCTAAGGATCAGCCACTGTCTCTATAGGCACTCAGTAACCCACGTAGCCTATGATATAGGTGTGTCACGGCGGGCTGCTGACGACCTTGAGAGGCGGCCGCGCTCAGAGGGTACTGAGAGAGCTCACACAAGTCTGGGTGCTTCTTTTTGAGTGCTGCTGCTGTGATGGATGGATTTAACAATACTTATCGCTGTAAAACATTATCGGCAGCAGTTGGGGAAGTCTAGTTATTACCTACATATCCCTTCATCGCCTGACCCTTGCCTGCACGGAGGGACGCTGCCTCCTGAACGCCATGAGCCGTGATATACTTGCCATGGGCCACGTGGCTGACACACAACCAAAGCTCCATCAATGCAAAGGCACTGTGCTTCCTTTCCATTACCTACTTGCAGTAAACTTTAGCATATGTAGAAAAAAATTAGTGTAAACTAATTATTTGGGGGTGGAGGGGGCCCTGATTCCATTACTCGCCGTGCTGCTCTCTTTATTGTGTTATATACCTAGAGCGCGCGAGCCAGACACTCGGGTGCGGCAACCGGAAGTACCTCGGCCGCCATCTTTGGGAGCCCAGTCCAGCCAACTCTGTGCTCCAGTCGGCAACTTTAAAGTAGAGGTGAGTGGTAGGTGGTGATGGTGGTGGTGGTGGTTGTGGTTGTGGTGGTGGTGGTGGTGGTGGTGATGATGATGGTGGTGGTGCTGCTGTGGTGGTGGTGGTGCTATAGTGGTGGTGATCAGTGGCGTACCCAGAAAATTGAAAAGGGGGGGGCCAATATATATATATATATATATATATATATATATATATATATATATATATATATATATATATATATATATATATATATATATATATATATATATATATATATATATATATATATATATATATATATATATATATATATATATATATATATATATATATATATAAAATTCTGCGTCCAGTATTATGCAAGCGCAGGGATCCCATACAGCTTGAGGATTCGGGTTAGATCGCAAGGGTAAAGTTATTATTTTTTTCATACATACATACATTGTACATTTTCGAAGTTTGTTGGTAGCATAAAATTACAACATAAATCTGGGAGATTTAAATAATCTTTAAAGTACTAATTTTTATGTTACTTGAGCGAACATTACTTTTAAAATCTTGTTCATTTCTGTAATTTGGACTGCAAAAATTTACCGTCGAAACAACACTACTTACTTTAAATTAGAACTACATGTTCTCATAAAAAAGTAATATACTGGCAAGGAAAAAAATGTTATATTCATATAACATGTATAATCTTCGTTTATACAGGCTGCTGTTGTAACGCATATTTTTACGTACAAGATACATGAAAACTGGGTCAGGTATTTTATGAATATAAAATAAAAATTAACTAGATGAATTAGATTAGTTACTGTTAACAACAATACATTGAAACTGGTTTACCTCAAATTTATGCGTCTGTTCTTACGTGCAAATTCATCAAGGACTTCATTATCAAAATTTGTGTCACAATAGACAAAGTAAGGCCAGTCCATTTAAACGACCTTCATTCATTGCGTTCCTAAGGTATGTTTTAAGCAATTTAAGGGCACTAAAGGATCGCTCATTGGTGGAAGTGCTAATTTAACAGGTAGGGTTGTGCTATAGCAGTGTCCGAAAATGGGAGAAAAATAGCTCTTCGATAGTTCTCCTATGGAGTTGCTGTTGGAGTGTTAGCCTTAATTATGTTTCTGATGACCACTGATTGTTCAAGGCTTCTGGATGATATCTCCGTACCTTTCCTCAGCTTGGGCAAAAAGTTGGTTGAACTTATTTCCATCACGATAGGAC
This sequence comes from Eriocheir sinensis, assembly GCF_024679095.1. NCBI lineage: Eukaryota > Metazoa > Arthropoda > Malacostraca > Decapoda > Varunidae > Eriocheir > Eriocheir sinensis. Next base: position 1,038,587 of record NC_066539.1, read on the forward strand.
TGAAATGCATCTATGCAGCTCTGTACACTTCCAAGAACACCCATCAGTTCTTGTTGTGACCCCTGCAGCTTTTCTGGCAAGGGTTTAGTGACACTTAGAACTGAGCTGAGCACTTCCAAACTCATGAGAAAACCTGGGTCACTTATTGCTTTAGATTAGGCTTGGCTGCTGATTCTTCACCTAACGTGTTTTGCAGTAATTATTCTTAATCATTATTTCATTATTTACCTACTTGATTAACTGAATTATCCGGGGCATCAGCCGAGTCAGTGGTGACTTTCCTACACCAGATAGAGTACGCACGTGAAGCGTTTTCTGGCGTTTTGTGACCAAGGAGGAAATATGTAAAGAATGGAAAGGCACAAATCCCAAGCCTGCGTGAATTCAAGAAATGACACGCTATAGAAAAAAAGTACTACATAAACAGAAAATGAAGTCTATCAATCATAATTTTCAGAAATTTGGAATTTGTGGTCAGAAAATATTATACGGATAACATGAATAGGCTACGGCCACGTGAGCCTACGTCGTCAATGAATGTTTCTCAAAATAGATCACCTGCTCTTATTCAACTCAGCAGCTCCATTGTTCAAGTGCTGAACATACAATAGTTATACTCAGCCACTCTACACTGTCCACTGTCAAGCACAAAACAGTCATTAAAGGTGGTAATATAGCGGCAAAGGTCGACGTCACAGGTCCCATACGCGTCTTGCGTCGCCTGCCACTCTCCCCGTCATAATACAGAATCAATTATTACATACTCACCACTGTTACCAGACAAGTTCGCTTGCTGCCTCAATGGTATAATTATATAGTCCTCCAATCACTTTGACAGCACCTTACACCTAAAATCAAGTAAATCTGAGAGGCAAGAAGGAGAGAAGGCACACTTACGACTTTCGTGCTCTCTCTCTCTGCCAAAGCCATCCCAATCTCGTAATCCTTCTTCCTGTTTCCCCGCTCCCGCTACAAACATCCCTCCGCCGCTTTCAGTTGACAGCTTGACATCGCACTCTACACACAATTTTATGAACCCATCATTTAACACCTTCCTTTTTTATCACTCAGAGCACACCTTATATCATACCATTAACTCAAAACAAACCAAAAGGGAAATAACTCGGTCAGTCGGTGTCACTAAGCTCTCAACTCCACACACACACACACACACACACACACACACACACACACACATTCGTAATCGTAATACTAGATATACATATTCCTATTATTTTCCTGTAATATTTATTTATTCATTATTATTTTTTCTTTGCTAAATGGGGGGGCCATGGCCCCATGGCCCCCCCCTCGGTACGCCACTGGTGGTGATGGTGGTGGTGGTGATGGTGGTGGGTGGAGGAGTTGGTTGAGAGAGAGAGAGAGAGAGAGAGAGAGAGAGAGAGAGAGAGAGAGAGAGAGAGAGAGAGAGAGAGAGAGAGAGAACACAAAGTAAGAACAAACAACAGCAGACCTGCTGGTCCTTACGAGGCTGTTTGTGACAAGCTACACTAACTATCTAATCAAAGGTGGAAGATGAAGGACAGCAAAGACGAAGGCTCCTCCCCACCCCCCATCCCTCCAGCCAAAGCTAGCAGAAAAGGAAAAAGAACTGTTGTGCTGGAAGCTTCCCCCGGCGACCATAGGCCTCTAGAAGGCTCCCGGAGAAACGAGCAAGGGGGCGGGGAGCAGGAGCGTCCGCGCCAGGGGCGCGGCCAGGCGCCAGGCGGGAAGTGTTGCCAACTCGCATATATTTTTGCTACATGTTCTTGTATGATCTAAAATATACTGTAACATTCTAGACTGTACTGTTCTGGATATATATAGGAGAAGAGGGCGAGAGAGTCCCAGTCCCAGTCATAGTAAGCTAGTGGTAAGTGAAGAGTCAAAGTGAAGTGTACTACTAAGGAAGAATATTAAACTACAGAAGCTGTGCGAAGTGTTTACATATCTCCCTCCCACGGAGTCTCCTGACGGCGACACGGAACCCAAGTAACACGTCCGGCATAACACTGGTGTCAGGAGTGTAGCATTTTTTTTTTTTTTTTTTTTTTTTTTGCCATGGAGACTCGTTCCCAAGCTGCCCAGAGGGACGACATGTTGACTGAACTTTTGGAAGCCTTGAGACTACAGGGGGAGAAACAAGAAAGAGCACTCCAAGAACTCAAGGAACAACAAGAAAAAGCACACCAAGAACTCAAAGAACAACAAGAAAGAGCACAGCAACAACAAGAAGGAACACTCCAAGAACTTAAAGAACAACAAGAAAGAGCACAGCAACAACAAGAAGGAACACTCCAAGAACTCAAAGAACAGATTGAAGATCGCTTCACGGGATTACAGCTACAGCTAAAAGCAGTACAAGATGGAAGTGAATCAGTGCGAAGAGAAATGACTGATGTGACCACGAACTTGGGACAACGCCTGATAGAAGTGGAGAAAGAACACACAAATCTTCAACAAGAGGTGGAGGTGGTACGGGAGACGACACACAAAGAAATACTAGAAGTAGGTGACAGAGTGAAGGCCCTTGAAGACTGCTTGGCTGGAAACGGACAGCCAGTGCCTGCAGGGGCTAGTTATACCCAAGATGCTTCTCCTACGCAAGTCCGGGGTAGTTTGAGCCCAGTTTCGACTGAGTTTATCCCCGCAAGAAGTTCCGCCAGCCCCATGGGTCTGCTGGGTTCGCCTGTTAGAAAGAAGCCTCAGGAGTTTGATGGCAAGGTCTCCTGGGAGGCTTACCGCGCTCAGTTTGAGCTGTTGGCAGCTCGGAACGGATGGGATGACCAAGAGTGCGCGGTACAGCTGGCCACTAGCCTGAAAGGGGCGACGCTGGAGGTCCTTGCTCAGCTCGACAATGCGACAAAGGGCAGCTACAGCGGGCTGGCACAGGCGCTGGAGCAACGATATGGGACCAAGCACCAGAACGAGCTCTTCAGGGTTAGGTTCAGAACCCGCAACAGGAGGCGCGGCGAGTCTCTTCAGGAACTCGCTCAGGACCTTGAGAGTATGGCGCACAAGGCATACCCAGGTGCCACCCCTGACCTGCTGACGGTTTTGCTGCGTGATCAATTCATCGATGCCCTGGACAGCCCTCAGCTGAAGATACAAGTGAACCAAGCTAAGCCAACATCAATGCAGGAAGCTCTGGCACGTGCCATGGAGTTTGAGTCCTTTGTTAGGTTTAGCTTGTCAAGCTTCAGGGACGACTCGACTTCTGGCTTTAGGGCACGAAAGGGCGCTGTCAGCGACACAGACAGGTTCCAAGGAACGTGCTGGTACTGCGAGAAGGTTGGGCACAAGGAGAACGAATGCTATAAGAGGAAGAAGGAATATGAAGGTGGCGCTAAGAAGAAGCCCAGGGAAGGACCCAAGTGCTGGACCTGTGGAGAAAAGGGGCAGTGGAAGAATGAGTGTCGGAAAAATGTGCCCCCAACGAGGGACCACCACTCGGGAAACTAAGAAGGACTGGTTCACGGGGGCAACGACCAGTCTGTCCTGTATATGTCCCGAAGATATCAGTGTGCAGGAGAACCACCATGACAAGCTGCCAAGTGGAGGGCAAGGTTGACGGAGTGTTGTGGCCTGTGGTCGTCGACACAGGCTCGGAACGCACATTGGTGCGGCCTGACGTGGTGAGTCATCGTCGGCTTCCTAAGACGCCGCATCGACTGTGTGGAGTCACAGGACACTACGCAGAGCTCAGAG